>NC_056731.1:1436681869-1436771869 GCF_019279795.1 Protopterus annectens
ACCTGCTCTTTAGAAATGTCAGACGTACCAGGGCAGAACATACCTACAGCCATGCATAGTACATAAATATACATATTAGCACAAATCAAAGCTTAGTCTAGCAGCAGTCAAGTTGCTTATGCTACTTCACATAACATATCAACGTGTCATGTATACAAGAACCATTACATGCAGCTATTACAGACACGTGGAATATAAGAATGTCCTCTAATCAGGACAGTTGCAATGGTTAGAGTATTGTCACATGACACATATGCCTAATGAGGGACTGTCCCATGCAAAGTGGGAAAGGTGTTACTCCTACAGTCTCCCATCGTCCAATCTAAAAGGTGGAAAACCTACATTAGGTATGCGGTGGCATGACCCGGCAGAGAGCTGCATTAACCAAATAACATTTACATGTCAGCATTGCAGAGTATCGGTTCCCATGTATCGGCCAGATGGGACCAGATTGTATGAGGAACACGCATATAATATGATTATGTCACTGGACTGGCCGCCGAGTCCATTAAGTCGAACGCCTGCCGTCGCCTAATGGTTAGACATACCCAATACTGTAATCATGTTGTCCGATGTAATACGCATTACAAGGGATCGCGCACACCCAACGTGAGTGACAAATGTAAGCACAAATGTCGGTGAGCGAGCGGGTGTAAGCATGTTTGCCTACCAGTATGCCAGTAGTGCACTGTTAAAGAAATGTGGAGTCTAAATGAGTATAAGGAGCTGTAACCAGAGGTCATCACTGCTTAGCACCATGCAAACCCATGCACAACCGCTCCCACCTGCTGGAATGTGCCTTACCCTCTCCGTATCCAAAGGTATCGTTCTGTCCGCAAATAAAGAACCATCCTTTGCACGTGCTGGTAGCAATACCCTGCGCACACAGCTCATGTGAATTACCAATACACCATGGCATATGTACAGACAATAGACCACACACATACCATACAGCACAGTCATCCAACAGTATAGCAATGTACGGGCAGATATGTCCGAACAACTGGTGCTTGCAGACCTGGCCGTCCTGTGTTTCAGTGTGTGAGCATGCCCAGTATGACTGTTATGCATGTTGTTGACTGACATTACCGTCATACCGTCATGTGTTTGAGCATGCCAAGTATGGTCAACTGGATCGCATATGTCACATGTCCAGATAGACAGTACTGTGGTGCCGACCCCTGCGTTCTACACTGACAGGTGGCATGCTGTGTCTGCAGGGTAGCTAATGGTCATGTGGCATTAACAGTTGCTACATTTCTGCACAGCGTGGGGGGACATCCAACCGCATCCACAGTCCTACACAGCACCGGGGGTGGCGCACATGACTCTCACATGTGTACGTTCGAAAGGGGGCACAGCTGACAGTTGTACACATTTGCCACTACTGTACTGGTATGCCATGTACTCCATTTCAGTGTGTGGACCTACTGAAATTGCTGGTTGGAGGTATACCAGTGTACGTCAGATCCTAGCTTTAATTACCAGCGTAGTGGTGATGGACATCCTAGCCTTCACAACCTACATCCAACTGCCTGGCCTGCTGTAGTCTGTGTGTGTCTGTGCAGGTTGGGATCATTCATTGGGCATATCCAGAGGCCATTGTATATCATTTGTCTGTATTGGTCTACACGTGTCCAGCTGTATGGAACTTGTGTGGGCTGTATGGACACACATAATGTTCAGCCTATAACCTGCAGTGGTTTAGGACACCCTGTGTACTACTGGCTACTATTGTGACCCTGGTATGTGCTACAGATGTCATGGTGCCACTATGGATGTGTACTGTCTGCTGCCCTAACAGTCGGCCACCAAATTCCCTTGTATGCTCACATCCATACCATAGCAATGGGTAAATACACATTGTAATACAACTGCCAAATTGTTAGGTCGATTGACTTACCTTGGAGGTGTTCCGGACCTGAGGACGGTGCTGGAGGGCTGCCTATGTCGGATGCACACAGTGCACTTCCTATACATGGCTGAGCACAGGTAGTGTCATGTTTGGCAACCATTGTACTGGGTGCGAGTCAGAGAGGGTGAAATCCCTGGGTACCTACTGTGTCAGTGCATATGCCTTGAGTTGCCTCTTTGACAAGGGCAGGTCATACTGTACACAGCCCTTTTGCCAACTGGGCCTAGCTCAGGTAGTTCCCCCTCCATGTCACACTGTGTCTGTACAGGCCTTAGCATTGGTGGTGGGCCGTGTGACCCTGCCCCATGCTGTTCCTGCTGCAACTGTTACTGCAGGATCAGATTGTGTAGCATAGCACATACCATAACAATTTGTGTGCATGTAGCTAGTGAATACTGCAGGGCTCCACTGGATGTTTCCAGATACCAGAACCGTGACCTGAGCATCCCAAACACATGCTCATTTATATGTGTTGCCTGAGCATCTGCCTCATTATGGTGTGATTGTTCAGGTGTGTTTGCATTGCTGATGGGTGTCATCAGCCACGACTTCAGTGGTTACCCAGCATCCCCCACTAGGAGACTGTAGGGGATGTCCATACTGGCAAAGGTGTGGTGCAGCTGTGTCAGATTCCATATTTTGGAATTGTCATAGCTTCCAGGGCAGAGAGCACACACATTCAGTTTAATGCCCTGGCCATTGCATATGGCCTAGCTGTTGGAGGGTTTGCCCCTGCAGTTAATGTAGGCCCTACCCCGCTCACTGGGTGGTGCTTTGATGCATACGTGCATGCAGGCTATAGCACCCAGTACCCCAGGATAGTCAGCCATGTTGTGGAAGAGATGCATATTGCTGGTCTACAAATCACGTGTGTTGAGGACATGTACGTGCTCACTAGCATGTGTTGACATGGCGTCTGTGAACTGGTGCAATACTCTGGATGCAGTTGCCTGTGAGATCCCCATGATATCCCCAGTTGTGCTTTGGGAGGTATCTGTGGCTAGTATACCTAGGCCAACACATACCGTGGTATCCACTGTGATGGGTTTCCCTCAGCCTGTTTGATGTGTCAGGTGTGGCCGGCACAGGTCAACAAGCCACTGTAGGAGGTCTCTGTCCACCCCATTGTGGTCCACTATCCCCAGCTCATGTAGCCCCTGGTAAGTCACCCTGGGTCTGTAAAGTCTTATGTCACCCCACTAAGGGTTGTTTGGCAGCATACACATCCTCACCACCCTTAGCCCCCTGCACATGTTGGTCTATGTTGCCTGCTGCAGCCCTTCTCAAATGGTTGGACTGTGTTGTGAAATGTCCCTGCATGTATACACGTGTGGTGCAGAGTGTGGAAGAAACCTGTGTGTATGGTGCTTGCTCACATTATCATAATGTTCTGGTGCGGGCTGGCCATGTAATCTGCTGATTGTGCTGATCATCACCTGTTTGTGCAGCCTGTTCACCTTGACTACCCCACTACTGTTTTTGTCCCTCCCAATGTCACCAGGCAAGTATAGACACACCCCTAGCTTAGGCATGCTAAGGCAGGAGCAATCCCAAGGCACAGGTCTCCAATGCATGTACAGTATGTCTGACCCCCCTCCCATGCTTTCATCTATATTCGAGCCCTGCACCTGGCTATCTACACACATACACACCTGGGATCTGCATCACACCCTGAGGATAAACGGGATTCACTATTGACAACCTCATCTGCATAGTATAGTGTTCTAATGCATAGTTATATGACCCATACCGATCCTCCAAATTAATAACCACTGCTTATTGTCGCTCAGATCCGTACACAACTGGCTAAAGGTGCCTTACTATCACCGTATTCAATGTCCCTTGGTCTTCCCAGCAACAAAATAACCGGTGTCTACATGACTAGAACCCAGGACCCTGCACACCAAAAACAATGTGCTTTACCACTACGCCATGGCAGCCATACGTACATACGTACATCTGAGGTGATCACATACAGATCATCCAGCACAAACATTCAATAGTGCTAATGTCCACATACATATATGTATATATCTATGTCTATCTATCTATATCTACATATATCATATATATTATACATATACATATATATATATATATATATATATATATATATATATATATATATATATATATATACATACATACATACACACATATACATATACACACACATACATAGATATTGCATTTATATCATAACAGCGGACCACATGACACCAAAGCATTAGACAAGAATGAAAAGGAAACTACATGTGCCACCTGCATTATGTAGTGGTGTTACTATCAAGGCAAGTGTGTTTTATTGCGTCACACGGGTCAGATTGTATTAAGGGTAAGAGTATGGCTGCTGACATTTACTCACCAGACCTATTGGCGAAAGTGTGTGTTGACAACCCAGTGTCTTGGCCGATTATGCGATCTGTGGACACTATATAGGAAAGCAACAAAACACACTCAACACATTCTGAAGCTAGCCACCCACAGATACCAACACATAGGGTATGACTGCCAAACACACACACCTGTCATGCCTTGGAATCGAGCACCTATCTGTCTATTCTGTCACACTACAGCATTACGCAGTAACAGAATGCACTAGTGAGATTACTGGATCACAGCACTCCCAGAGGCATACTTCTAGATGGGTGACATCATCAGCAAAGGCAAAGATGCCGATAGGGAGTGTATGGAGAGTGAGCTGTCTAAAAACATTACTCTGTCCCCAGGCAGCTGGAAACACACACACGGCAGGGCTGGGATTAAAACATAGACCTGACTACCCTATTACACTACAGCATTATGCATTTACAGAACGTGCTACTGAGATTACTGGATCACAACACTCCCAGAGGCATACTTCTAGGTGGGTGACATCATCAGCAAAGGCAAAGATGCCGATAGGGAGTGTACAGAGAGTGAGCTGTCTAAAAACATTATTCTGTTCCCAGGCAGCTGGAAACACACACACAGCAGGGCTGGGATTAGAACATAGACCTGACTACCTTATCACACTACAGCATTACGCAGTTACAGAATGCACTACTGAGATTACTGGATCACAGCACTCCCAGAGGCATACTTCTAGGTGGGTGACATTATCAGCAAAGGCAAAGACATCGATAGGGATTGTATGGAGTGTGATCAGTCTAAAAGCATATTAGTGTCCCAAGGCAGACGGAGATCAACACAGGGCAGTGGTGTGAGCAGGACAACTGGCTAGCTACTGAGCACTATTACAACACTACATAGATATGAGATGCACCACAGACAGTACACCTTTCAAGACAGTAAATATGACCTTCTAGGAATGCAGACATCGACATGGATGCTGGCACTTACGGTGTACATACCTGTGAATCAGTGTGTCAAATTTAGGAATCCATCCTGAAGTGGGGTATGGCCATCTGATGCTTGGATGACCACTATCGCTATACAGGATAACAATGGTCATGCCCATACACAGAAGCACACAACCGACACAAGGTGTCACTGGGCATGCTCACACACTTAATGCATTCCTATGTGCCCATCGACACAATGGCGTACTAGGCATGCTCACACACTTAGTAGCGAAGGGCTGTCTTGTATGCACACAGATTCTAAACAGGGAAGGGCACAGTGTGTCGAAAGTCATCATTGTTAGCATGAACGCTGTACGACATATGTCTGACACAGGTCTTCTACACAATGTCTGCTGCTGTCCGTCACCTTAGCTGTACCAATCACCTTAGCTGTACCAATCTAAACCTGGCACATTAATACCACCTGTGGTGTTGTCCTGGCAGGAGTGGGTACTTCGCACATGTAGTACCATATATAGACGAAGAACCTGAGACCAGGTAAACACCCTGACACCTACTGGACAACTGCATTATATGTGTATGCTAAATAGTGCCAGATGTGTAGCGTTCATAATCATAGCTGCCAATCTAGATCCAACAATGGGGAATACTGACATCTGTGCAGTGAGGAACACCTGGCATAAGGCTCAGTTGTGCACAATAGCACTACCACTGTATACCTCAGATAAAGACATGTGGGCCATAAGACAGTTACGGACCGCTTCAGGTGTTAGTGTCCCCACGTATATGAAGGCCACTCACATGTACTGACCAGTACACTCTCAAAAGCCATCACAGATGTGTCAGGTGCAGATCACAGTGGTAAATGCCGCACTGTAATATGTAGCCCTCACACATCACCGTGTCCTTGGACCAGCAACACACATCCATACATTAGTACAACACCATGTTACTCATGACCAGTGGACTGTACCTAGCTCTACAGCAACTGTGCAGACTACCCATGTCCTGACAGGGTTCCATCATGTGTTATGCAATGCACTGATACCACTATTCATAACCAGGTTGGCTGTACACATAACAGGGGCCCTGGGTCTTATACAGCTGTAACAGATAACTGTTGCTGTACACCAGGCAACACACCCATGTTTGGATGTGACATACATGTAACCGCCGTGGATATGTACATGCCCCATACACACACAACACATATGTACATAGCATAGCTAATGCTGGCCTTTGTGCAGAGACGTGGCTACAGCGATTACATGCATGCACATGGAAGGTAGGTCCATGGCTGTTCAATGCTAACAGTACATAAGATACCAATGTTGACTGAGTTAACATTCCCTCTGTACTGGTTACCCATGACAACTATCATAGCATACAACAGTCCATGTGTCATGTATGTCACACATGTTCACCAATTGCAATGCATACAAACATGGCTACATGACAGGAATGTAGGACCTATACACATGTACATGTAGTGGTGTGCATTCAGCTACCATGCACGAGCAGTAGCTGATGTTTGCAGGTTATCTGTGTCCGACTACAACGTGCAGTTGCAATGCAGTCCCATCACTGACACCTGTATATGGTGAAATACTGACAATACAGCAAGATGTACATCAGGTATGGATGGATGTGTGTACATAAAGTGGTGGGCCACCTTTGCAGATGGATGTTTGCTGAAGACAGCTCACAGGTGTGTCACAAGCCGTCCTACCATAACATGTGCAAACAGTAAGCTATGTTTCCGGTAATTGAAGGTGAAGATATACAACCTACACAGCGGTCAGGGTGTCACTGACTGTAAAGCAGTTGACACCTGTAGCACTTAAGTCCTCCCGCATGCATATAGCAGCACCACTTGCCAAAGGTAGCATCGGTACCCATTGTAATGCAGGCAATACTGCTGCATGTCTGTCAGATGTGTCAGAAGATAGCAAGTGTTTCACAGTACTGCCATGTGTGTTTGCTTGTGTGACAATATATGCCACGTATGGCGGGGAATACATCCCAATTGTTACACACCCCTGTACACTGTTGTAGAGATCTGTACATACTGCAGTGTAGACAGCAAGACATAGGTAAGGGTGGTGTGTGTATCACACACGTTAGCTATCTGTATGTGCATGACATGTGTGGACTCCAGTGTGTGTATGTGTATGTATGTATGTATGGCTGTCTGGTGCATGGAGTGAGGATGTATGCTACCATTGAGAACAGATAGGGCCCCTAACCCCTCAAGGTGATGCAATCTACTACCCTGATGATGCTGTCAGTCTTACGCAGTACTGACTACCTGTACATGTTCCTTCTCTGTGTCGCATCATGTGGGTGCACAGTACTGTAATGGTGATTACCACATAGGCAGGGGTCCTCACCTCAACACTATCAAGTGTGTGTTACAGTGTCGTTGACCCCATGAGTGTGGGCGTGTTACTGTGTGTGTCTGTGTATGTCTGTGTGTGTTCACATCCTGTAATGTGAGAGTGTTTTATTGCTACACAGTGAGTCCTCATGTTATCAACTGGCCCCTACCCTTGACATCAGCTAGACCGCTGTGTAAACCCCCCGCACCATGTAGCTGTACCTGTGATGTCACCTGGTATGGATGTCCCGTCTCTAGCCACTGTAGCCTAGTACACAGCTCACATGCTCCTGGATCAATAGGTGTGTAGAGATCTATGGAATGTCAGTCTTTCTAACAGTGAGGTTGAGGCTACGTATAGCATGCTGATATTGCCATCCATGCCTATGAGTACTCCACATTTACACATGTGAAACTGGAAACACTGGTACTTTATGGCACATGCAATTAGACCTTAAGGAGGGAAGCAGGGCATAATTACCAACATGCTGTTACTGTTGTTACCAAGACACATACTGTGAACATAAAACAATGCATTCCAACCGCAAACACTGTTATGTAATGGCACATGGAATTAGACCTTCAGGAGGGACGCAGGGCATCATTACCAAAATGCTGTGACTGTTGTTACCAAGACACATACTGTGAACATAAAACAATGCAGTCTAATCCTGTACTACATGGTATGTCTGCTGCATGCCAACAGTACACAACAATTGTAATATACACCTATCTCACTATTCTGTTCACCCTGTGCATCAGACCATATGAGCATGTCCCTGCACTGATGGTGTGGATGACAGGGATGTGGCACAGACATCATCATATGCACAGGGTGATAATGTTTGCCAGGGGCCTAGGCTGCACCAGTGGATGACATCATGTGTGTAGGTTAGGGCCTGTGATCTACTTGGACATGTGTGGTTATTATGCATGTGGGTGTTGGTGCCCTACAGATGTTACTGGTGTGTGCATGTATGTGTGTACACAGTTCTGCCATGTATCCGGCCTACACAGGGGTATTATTGACAGCTCCATATTGTATAGACCAGGATGTACAGCTCACTGTGTCCGGCCATGGCCACGTGACCTGTGCCTGCCAGGGGTTGCACGGGTACTACCAGACAGAGGTACAGAATGGGTACTGTCCGATGACACATGCCCACTGGAACCGTGTCCTTGCTGGGACCATCCAGGGCCACGTCCACATGGCCTGCTGTGTCCTGGTGTGGACAGCGCAGCACCAGCTGCACTGCTGCTGCTACCGGCACTATGGGAGCGGGCATGTGAGGTAGCTCGTTCGCGTAGACCTGCACCAGGTGGTGTAGCTGGCCTACGTCCACGTGGCCTATGCCTCACTCCTACCAGATGTTCCAGCACAGACAGCTCACATTCACGGATTGCCATGCCACGGTCAAGGATTCCAACCATTTCACCCAATCGCCTGTCCAAAACATCAGCAATCTGCTGTTGAGCATTTGCCAGTGCCTGGATGTTTTCATTTAAAGAATGGATAGCAGCCCTCTGAAGCCTCTGCCCTTCTCTGTTCTGCTGTTCAGCACGTGCCTGTGCCGCCATTACAGTCTGAAAAATTTATCTGGTAACAGCAGCTGCTGCACTCTGTCATGCAGGTGCATGTCAGCCAGGGATCCTCCTACGAGCAGCACTAGCCATATGCCTGTGCGGCACATCTGCGGTCATTTCACTGACACCATGGTGTGACGACACACCTTCCGTAGCCAACACACGTTTCTGTTCCAAGCTAACACACGGTAACTGTCCTTCCTCTATGGCCACTGGTGATGGGGTATGTGTTGGCATGAGAACTGTGCGCGGGGAAGAGGGGGATATAGGTGGGATGGCAACCAAAGGCACAGATTCAGCCCCTGACAACCCTGCCTGTACCTCAAGCATATGTTCATCACTGCTAGAGTCTGTGGGGACACTAACGTCACATGGACCGCAGGAGGGCAATGCACCTACATCACCTGTGAAGGCAAACAAAGACTCTACATTACAATAGAGACACACACACAGACATACACAGACACACACAGACAACAATGCATGTGATATGACACAAGGCATGCAGCATGCATGTGATACAGCAGACGGCATGCAGCTCAGGCATTAACAGTGTTAGTTAGATTACATCCTTGGGTTGCACACAACAGCAAGCATGTGTCATAGCAGAAGCCATACATTTCACACAATCATGGTAGTAAGCATGCATCCCTGTGATACACCATGTGGATCAGCACAGGTTAACAGTGCACATGGCTGATGTGAGGCATATGTCCTTGACATTAACATGTAGTATGACATGTAATCTGCTGATGTGTGCAGTGACATGCATACATGTTTGACAGAATGGTGTCCTGACACATGTACAGCGGTGTAATGATGTCACATTGCAGTGTTGTCTGTATGCCCTACAGATAGAATGCACTTTTAGCAGATGTGTATGATAATTGAGGGTGGAATGAGGCATCTATATTGCTATACAGTGTGAAGTACAGACACAGTGCCATTGCATGGAATCATGAGGTGTCTCTATTGCTAAACAGTGTGGAATACACATACAGTGCATAGCCATGACTGTGTGCATACACAATATATACATACTGTGGATTGTGACCCACGTCGCTGAGGTGTATACACACTAAATCATGCTGTGTCATGTCTGACAGGTCACCGGAAGACATATCGATGACACCCCTGCACAACTGCTAACATTTCTTAGCTGCCTGTCAACCGTGTCCACGCATGACAGACTGGTCAATACACCATGTTCCACATGGCATTTATGTACCACACACATGAGGTACACGTCTGACAGCGATGTCCAACAGCAGCAAGGGAAATATATGGTATCTCTGGCCTGATGTGGTGTCTGTGTATGTATGTGGAAGTTGTACAGGTGACTACTTTCATGCTGTGACACAGTCATGATGTGCAACACATCATATGTGGTCGAATTAAGTGACACCTCCACAAGCTGTGCACAGGCTGTTAGGATGTCCAGTGTTCCACATCTACTATATACCCATTCAACAAAGGCTATAGTTGGACCATGTGTAGACAATGTGCAACAGGGTGTACACACATACACATCACATCTACTGTGTGTTACTACATGTCTCTGGCCATCCTCCATGGCCATGTGTGAACATGTGTTGGGCAGATGTGTGTGATGACCATCTATGTCACATGAGTGTGTTGTCCCATATGACATACACCCATAGATGTCAGATACTCCAGTGTCCACAGGGTTATACAGACAAAGAGTTGTATGTTTGGTATGTGGTGTATGTTTTATGGAATAGTGTGACAATGTTGCAGCCGGACCGCTACATGTGTGGGACATGTCAGCTGACACATCACAATGTCTGCACTCATTGCAGGGGCACATTCCACAATGGTGAATCATGTGGGCTGCCCATATCCCAGCTCACTGTGTAGTACTGTTTGCGTACCCCACATGTGTTGTTCTGATGTATAGTACATATTCCTACATTGAACAACACCTCCACCCTTTTATGGACAGCTGTCCACACATCTAGCAATGACAGTTACTGTGGTTTCATGTTGTTGTATCATTTGGTTTGTATATATTGCACATGGGTAGCCAGTGTGATTGATGAAAGCTGCGACCTGTATATCGTGACTGGGCCATACATTATGTGCACATGTGTTAACTGGCCACATGGCAAATAGATCTGTGCATTACATGCCTGATACTGATAACTGTCTCACCTGCAATGGACTGCTGTCTCTGCGGCACGCCAGAGGTACCTGTATAGGTGTGACACAGCAGTTTGATCATTATCCATGACTGTATGACAGCTACAGAATGCACTTTGCATGTTAACACATTCGCCAGTACAATAGCATATACTATGGAGTACGCACATGTGTGCATACACAGGGTAGCATACCATAGTATGCGGCATGTGTGTAAACATACCTTGCATATGATGTTACATTACATAGTGTACAGTGACACATGCGACTAAATGGGATATAATATTTATATGAGCAGTAGTGACTTACCAGGCAACTCCAGGCTCTGTGGTTGGGAGACACCCACCTCCATGATGGCAGCTAGAGTTTGTGGATGTTGTTCTGATGGGATCCCCAGGCTGGCCAGTAGCTCCTTGGTAGGTGTGAGTGGGGGCTGGGTTAGTGGCCCACCACCTGTTCTACCTTGTTCCCTGGTGATTGCATTGGCACGCTGTTTTTCATGTTGGATCAGGTCCGTGCAGTGTCTGCGCACCTGTTGGTAGGTGCGGTTATGGCCACCCACATCATTAACCCTCCTGCAAAGTTCCTGCCAAAGGTCATCATGCTGCTGGGCATGCTGTGGCACATGGCTGAACAGTACCTCATAGTTATCATGGAGGTATGGTATGAGGGCATCATCCTCCAAGCGGCTATATGCTATATGCCGGCAGTCGAGGCATTATCTGTAAGACATAATGATGGAGGCAGGTCACAGCATCTCAGAGATGCACAGAGATACAGATGCACATTCATGTCTTTGCAAATCGTCATGATACTCACACGACTGACATGTTTGTTTCACACACATGTAACACCCGATGGGGATTGGATATTATCACCATATACATGTGTCACCTCATTACATTGCTCATACTCCATGTGAATGCTGTCTTGATGTGGGCATGTCTGTTTGCCTGTACTGTTGTTCTTACCTATCAACACATGCCTGGATGTGTGCACATTAATGCTGTTGACCTTGATGCTGTGTATATGTCACATATCATCACATACACTGCCTTCATGGACATGGGCAGTGACAATGCAGACATGCGCACAGAAACCTTTACATGCATGTGTTTTGCCATATACATCTACATGGCACTGTACAACAGTTCAACATCCTGCCACGTATCGCCGGTGTTGCACATGTGGTACTCATGGGACAATGGCTAGCTGGATGGTATTCGCAGAGATGGTTATCAACTAAAGCATGTGCAGCCAAGATCATGCAGTAGTGTGTATGGATAGGATGTCAGGTTTTCTAGCTGTATCTGACAGCCATGTTCCTGCCAACAGGTGAATCAGTGCAACATTACTGATCCAGACAGTCACTGATACATCTACCATGCGGTCATCGCACCATGTATGACAGAGATGACATGTGCAGCTTTGCTGGACAGGGTTGCATGGTATGGCAGGAGTATGTCACATGTATGGCACAGAGATCTGTCCAGCATGTGGCGACTCTTGCACTAGGAAGGTGGCTGTCCATGACATATGTCTTTCAGATCAGGATATGTACATGTAGCATGCCTAAAATCACAGTGTTGCACATGTCTTTATGCAGGGTAGGCAGCATGCTGCATAGTGGAGATGAGGATTGTGAAGGCTGGTGTCACCCATCCAAGCATGGCCAATACCCCTTAAAGGTGGTATGTGATCTGATATTGGTCATGTGAGTGCTGAGTATGGCTGTCCAATGATCTCCATGCTCATGGATGGCACCCTGTCATGACTTGGGTTGCCTCTTATGACTACCTAATAGGCCTGGTGATGTCACTAGCTCAGGGAGGTAAACTGCACACAGTGTCCATAATGTTGACCACTGCCATGGTGGTAGTTAATGGGTACAGGGTTATTAACATAGCGGTGACAATGCAATAAGCAGCTGTCAGATTGTGCACATATGTCACTCACCTCACCCACAAAGCCCATGCTGTATGTTGTCCACAATACTGAGTCAGCTATTGCTCCTAGGTCATGGCCATTCACATTCTCACATATGCAGATGCCTCCCATTTGTCTGTGTGGTATGGACTACAATGACAGGGGAATACAAAACATTAATGCTGTTTTAATGTAGCTGCCACTGGTGTGATATGCACATGTCACTCAGACACCTTTTGTAGTGTTGCTTCTGTGAACAGGCCACTGGTAGTACACTCCTGTGATATACAAAGGTACAGGTAGTATACTGAGTGCAGGTGGAACACAGTATGGGTGATGATGTCCTCTGACCTGTCACAAGTATGCTATGCAGTGTGAATTCATCGGTACTGTCATCTACATCTGTACTGCTAACAACATCTATGTTGATTAAAGTTCATAGGCTTTCAGACCATACTCAGCAGGGTAATAGTGCTGTACCTCCCATTATGAGTGGCGTCTCCACTTTGTGGGTTGTGATAACTGTTAGTGTGATCCATTCTGTATTTTCACAGACTGCCATGAACCTATGTTTTACATGGCTGTGTACGTGTAGAGCAAACTGTTTTGCCATATGTGTATTATACGACCAGGGATTTGAACAGGTCACATGCAGCCGGAGTGTACCTTGTACCATCATAGTTATGGTTACAGGGGCTCTGTCATGTTGATGGATATGTGATTATGTACTTATTGTGGGGGCAGTGAGTTTATATTATCCAACACCCTATCTGTATTGCTTATTTATGCTCAGCACTTGTTCAGAACATGTACACACTTCATGAGCTACTAATTACTATATCACTCAATCCTACTCCTTTCCTACAGGTAAACACTCTTTGTCCTTACATTTCCAGCATGCTTACAGTACAACAGCGATTATACACACTTAGCTCACATATCTTGTGAGTAATAGTTGACTAGACAGGCATGTCCAAATGTCAATTACCAGAGTTATTGCCTGTCTATATGATGAATGTGGGCAACATGAGGCAATATAGCAATCGTCTAATGTACACAGTCAATGCACACCTCCTAACATACGACACTACAGCCTGTGGGAGATGCATATATGTAGCCATGCTGGAGGTAATGCTCCCTCCAACCTAGACTTACCCTGACAATCATGTGGGGATGTTAAACATTTGCAGCACACCCCACTCATCACATAGTCTCAGTAGATCTCCAACACCACAGACCACACATATTAAGAGTACAACATTTGCGGAGCCTCTCCATACTAGTCTATGTAGGCAACAGAGGCAGCCCCCATCACCAAACACAACACCAGTTACTTATAGCCCACAGACTCATGTGTGCCCGTCAACTACAGCCAATAGGGTGTTATAACATACCCAACACAGTAGTCATAGGTGACTCTGTAGGCGGTCACACTGATGTCCCACTCAGCAGGCCACACAGTGCGATAGTCACTGTCATCTGGCTGTCGGGTAACAGGATCCACAACATAACCTATGCACTCAGGTCACTCCTCAACAGGTACAATATGACTGTCATTCTCCACATTAGTGTGAATGTCCTGAGATGTAACTTCCTGGACTACATGAACAGGGACATGCAATAGATCTCCAATCTTGTAGCCCAGGCAGGTATCGCCCAAGCCCTGAGAAGCAGTCTGCATTAGTCCAGACTGATGACTCAGTAGAACAACAGAATTATTCACTTCAACAGTTGCCTATGCTTCTGGTGTCATTCCAAGGGTATCCAGTATCTGTCTACTTTGAATGACATGCTCGACAAACCACAATGCATTGGCACAGATGGCCTGCACCTGTCAGCCCTGGGATTATGGGTAACATCTAAGGCTCTTGCTGCTCCTATACTGCCTGTTTTAGACACATTTCAGAAACATATTCACCACCAGAACAGGTACAGGCAAGCAAAACCTGAGGGTATTGTTACTCAATACTTGACATCTTCATCTCAAACGCACTTATCCGAGGCACTCCTTATAACGGACCACTTCGATGTCTCTGCAGTGACTGTGACCTGCTTCTAGACTCCGGAGAGCACCCCTGCACTGACAGGCTATTACACAGACCACACCTTTCAGTCATGTAGCCAGGACCGGAACACCCACGGTGGAGGTGTGTCCATATTTCACAGGGATCTACACACCTCCATGCTGGTTGCTTAGCACGATGCATCAGAGGCAATCCAAGTGCAACTAACTGTGGCCAGAACTGCTATACAAATTGTAGCTTGCTGTGGATTCCACACCATACACCACGGTTAATGGCCCTCATTTCTTGGTGTACTGGAAAGTAGGGTTCAAACAGGAACTACTGATGTGACACTGACACTACCCCGCACCTAACTATGATACCTACTCATGTACCGACACATTAGGCCAATACTTTCATGGATTAATAAACACCATTCGGCAGGATCAACCTATACACACCACCACCAAGGCCAACAATATCCTAGACCTGGACATTACCAACATGTGTAACTGGAGTTACACACCTGGGGTTATCCCCTCGTTGGTCAGTTCTGAACGTATGCTAATCACCCTTGTTATCCACATCCCGGCACTACACCCTTCATGGAAAACACAGTACAATATTTCTACAAAGCCAACTTCATGCTTTGTATGACAGACGTAATAAATGCCATGACACCCGTGCAGATGGACAATATAGTTACAAACGCAGAAACATTCCCAACTGCACTTCATTAGCACTTACACGACTGCATGGATCATGCTATCCCAAACAGAGCCATGACAGTACCCACCACATAACGGACACCACTCTGGGGATCCACTGCCATGGACATACTGCACGACAGAAGGAGACAGTTGCAAAGTAGGGTACACTCCCATGGGTGGGGTAGCTCCCTGGACAGCCTCAGTAGGATTCGGAGATCCCTTCTTACATCCTCCAATGCTAGCTATGTAAACATAACTGCGACACATTCAAAGGACTACCACTAAGCGTTATGGAGGTATGTCACTACTCTCGATGGCAATACCCACATCTGCTCTGACATACAATGGTTAGGCAGAAACATTACAGAACCGACTGATATTGGCAACAACCTGGCAGCTAACTTTATACCCCTCTCACACCCTAAAGGACCCACATCTATACAGGATGAATGCAGAGTCCCTGTGGTCACAACTACACAGTTCAGACCTGCTCTCTCTAAAGCCTGAAACACACACTCCATGTGACTATCCAACATCCCAGGCTGCGATTTACACAAACCTCAGAACGACATGGCTCCCCACTTGGGCACCAGATTCACTAATAGCCTTGTATCAGGCATTGTGGACCCTGAATGGTGCACAGCAACAGTTATCACACTCCACAGAGGTGGCGCCACAATGGACCAGAGGAACTATTGCCCTATACGCCCGACTAGACTGTTTTGCAAGGCTATGGAGAACATCTTCATGGAAGTCATTCACAGAGACATTGTTGGCCTCCAAACCTTTGATACCACCCAGGTTGGATTTGTTAGGGCCACACCATGGCTCCTACACCTGGTGGAGTCCTTTGAGACAGTTACCAAGGTAGTAGATGACGGTAAGGCGGTCCACACAGCCTACCTTGTCCTCTCATTGGCTTTCAACACCATTCACCATTCTGGTATTGTCAATATACACATCCACCTGCAGAGCGACCCATACGTCTTGAGATGTTATGCAAAGTGGCTCACGGACAGGACACATGCGGTGAGGAGAGCATGCCGCAGTTTCTACTGTACATCAGTTACAATTGGCATACCCCAGTCCTCAGTCATAGGGACCCTCATGTTCATTATATGCTTCCCTGAGGTACAGTCTAGCACAGAAAGACTTTCCCTGAATAGGTTTCCAGACGACTGCAAACTAGGGGCCATGATTGATTCACCAGCTAATACACACACCCTCCATATGGATATCCCTGTGACGGATACCTGGTGTCGGTAACATGGCCTCAAGCAGCATGCCAGAAGGTGCATAGACATCCCCTTTGGATTACAACAATCACCCAGTGACTATCACATAGGTGGTAGTCTCCTACATATATAAGACATTATAAGGGATCTTAGTACACACATAGATAGCACCCACTCCTTTGATAAACTTATTGCCAAGGGGCGTGGATATCCTTCTACATGGCCACCCTAATCTGTAATGGGTTTGTAGCCGGAACAAAAGCTGCCATTGTACCTCTATACTCCTGACTTATGAAACACGTTCAAGGGTACAACACCCCATTTGGGGTGTACCTTACAGGACAGCAATGGCTTTAAATACCACAACATTAACGCACCAACAGTATTACTCACCTCCCAAGGATGACGTATGCAGCACAACTACTGAAACCCCAACTGTAGTCATTTGCATACTGCATACTCAGAGGTAACCTCTGCTGAACATACAAGGCCCAGGTCCAACCAATATTGATGGATATGCTCCACATAAGCAACATAAGCAAAAGCCACTGAGAGCAACATGCTCTGGGATATGTACCCAAACACAATGATAAGTAGCATGTGCTGGAGGGATACACTCACCATGCTTTGGAACATGATTCCTATGTACATCAGGCAGGGACCCTCACTAGCACTCTTCATGAGATACCTCGACGGGTGGATGGGGAACCGACATGTATGCCAGGGATCACTGCAGTGGCTGTACTGTATACAGGTGCAGGAAACAAATGGTTGTGCTGTTCACAGGCACAGGACACTAACCTAGGGAGGTGCCGCCAGTGAAAACACTGTATTAGGGCTTACAAATGGACTTGGCCAGACAGCATAGTACCTTCTATGAACCTATGAAGCTATTACATGTCCTTTGTGCAGTGATAATTGAGTAGCTCTTCCATTTCAATTAGCTATCATGCTGTTGCACTGTCTGGTGACTACAAGACATATGTATCCTATTATTGTGTATTGTACATTCCAATACACATACCTTATGTTTGCATAATATAACAGTCATGCTATGTAAAATATTTGACATATCTACCTACAATACTGTACTTTTCACATTTTTGAAACCATATCCCATAATGCAAAGCATAATTGCACAGCAGGACCACCTTAGGCATGTTATTCTCATTATACGCCCATACATATGCCTACTGTTACAGTATATCTACATAAACTATCCCCTGTTATGGCACGTACTTGTTGGACAAACCCTACCACCGACAGTGGCTGGAGTGGAATTGTTATGTTTAAAGCCCTTATGTAGCATCCCCTGTGGTGTATGAGGTGTTTACCTTGTGGCCCACAGCAGTACACACAATTTCTACAAGCGTTACTATGCTCAACAAGACATCACTACATAATACCTTTTCCCACTATCTGCATTGCGTACACTTTCATTAATACAGAACAGGCACTACATACACTAACATACTGAGTGTTCTACATACCTTCTTAGTGGTCTGAGTATACGATAATATCTGTGTTGCTCCTTTCCTTTTTAAATGATTCAATGATATGAGCATACGGTTTGAATGTATGGCAAGCCATTGTTTTATACGTGGATAGCTGTAACATGTGGTATCCTGCCACCAATTGGTGTTCCAGAGTAAATTATTACATGCACATCAGCTGTGCAGCTACTCCATTGGCCAATTACATGACAACAGTGGGGTATAATTGAATACTCCACTTGGGCGTTGTCCTTTTGCCCTACCTTCGAGGGAGACGGTCTGGATGTATTTTATTGTGATGAATTGCAACAGCTATATGGAGAGACACAGATACTTTGAATTCATGTCCCCCGTGGATTGTGTGTGATGGCTAGAGTAAATAGTTCTACATGTGAGAGTAGCTGTTATCTCAACCATCTGATATGAGACTATTGCAAACAAAACCTGCAACATCGGCGTCTGTTCCATTGTACAACAGCAACAATTTCATATGGCGCCATTACAAGTGTGTCTCTCACAAGGTATGTTAACACTTCTGCAGATGTTATTGAGTGAGTGGATGTTTGTGATGTTATTACCATCTGTATTGCAATTGTTTCAGGTGTGGGGGAGATGTAGGTGGGTGTACATAGCAGATAAAGGTTTGTGGGGACTGCATTTATACATATTCCATATGTGTGTGGGGGCCCCTTCCCTAATTGAAGACCTGTCATTTGTTAGACTAATACTGTGGTTATTGCAGGCTTATTCATTAAACCATTGTTAATTGGTTCCTATACAGCATGCAGGTGATGTTGATCCTTCAATCCCTCCAAAATACATTGATATGTACTGAACTGTTGCTACATGAAAGCTGTCTCGTGTATTTCTGTTTCAGATACTTGCACTCATTGCAATTGTGTTGGTGACTCAAACTGTTTGGCTTGGGTTGCCACCTTTTCAAATGGCCATAGTGGGACATTTGCAGGGCACACATCAGGGTTTAGAGGCCGACACATACCCACTGTCAGTACAAAGGATATAACTTACTTTTGCCCTAAGTAAAACCTTATTCTTGTAGCACTTTAGTTGCTTATTATGTTTCTTGTACAATTTACGTATTTGAGAGACAGAAATAACTATTTAATGCAACTATTACTTAATATATGGGACATCATTATGTCCTACAATCTCGGTACATTTGCCCTTTGTAAAATTTGTTGTCAGGACACAACTGGCTAAAGAGGGACTGGCCCTCTCAAAGTGGGACAGGTGGTAATTGTATGCCTAAGGCTGGCTATGACCACAACTACTGTAATAATCTACCTCTGAGTCAGCACGAACAGATCCACGATGCAAACACACACACACACACATTACAGTCCCACGGAAACACACACTACACTTTCAACATGCACTTACACACACTACAGCAATCGGAACTACACTTAAACACAGTACCTACCTGGACCGCAGCACCAGCAGTGATAACTATATGTCCCTTAACATTGTGATAATATTACTCGTGGTTATAGTGTTCCGGTACTGTGGTCTTTCGGTCGTTAAGCCTCATGATTAGGCATTTCGGTATGTAAAGCATTCGGTAGTTGGCAGTATCCTATTCATTTGTACCTCCATGGTTGTGTACAAGTCGTTAACCTGTCTATATTTCTGTATATATCGACATACATCTCTCTATCACCCTTTCTATCCCTAAAATATATATATATATATATATATATATATATATATATATATATATATATATATATATAGACAGGGAGAGAGAGTGTACACACCTTTCATTGGGTACATGGCAGTGTATTCTGTTTGCTGAACTCTGCCCTTTTGTGTTTTAACCTGTCACAATACACACCTGCCGTTGGCACATCTTGGGTAGCTTAGTGGTAGGTGATTGTGTACATGGTTGTGTGTTGTACTCCTACCAGTGGTCGTTTTACCTCTCAGAGCAGGCACTGTTAGTACAAGGGTGAATAATGCTGGTTTCACCTGTTCTGGACATCTTTGACCGTGATCTGCGCGGAATTCGGCAAAGCTTAGACCTGTTTTGCGCATATCCGTGTAGTGATGTTTAAACGACGCTTACCGTCATTTGCCGCCGCATAAACCTGCTAACATGTGCTTACACGTGCTCTAATGACCTACATCCAACATCCATTATTTGTGCCACGTTGCAGCACGTGGAACCGGGTACATGCACGACACAGTCAGTGGCTTTACCACTTGGTCATCTGGTGTTTGTACAGGTGTTAATGGTGTTTTGTATGTGGACTGTACTACAGCTGTTCCTCCATACTGCAGTCAAACGTGTAACTCAGTTAGTTTACATATGGATCATACAAATTCATGGAATGTCCAAGTGATGTTTAATGGATGTGCTCCAGCATTGGGAATATATGTCAGAGTGAGCCACACACAGTAATGTGCTACTTCTTGACATAACCATAACTGGAGAATGCTGGGGTGGCAGATACCTGTCATGGGTACTCCCCATGCTTTGGCACTACATCCCTAATTACATTATATGGAGCCCCTCATTAACACACCGGGGAATCTATGCAGAGTAGGTGGGGAGCAGTGGTTACACACGTGGATTCCACAATTGACTCTGCTCCACAGAGGGACAGTTGGCTAATCAATAGGGTGGCGATAGCAGACACATTTTGCCTCGGCTGCTGAATGGCCTCTGACAATTGGGCATGAACTTACCGATGTACCTAGGAGCCTATACATACAGTATCAACATATGCTGTTAGCTTCGTTTACTGTTCAGGTGTTGACTTTCCTTGTTCCAATAGCTGTTGTGTGTGCAATAGTTGAGGGCTGCCTATGTAGGATTCACACAGTAGGCCACCTATACATTACAATTTGCAGGTGGTCATGTGGGTGTGTCATCCGTTTAACTGTGTGTACAGGTGGAGACGTGTGTCAGTCCGTAGGGGCCCACACTGTCAGTGTATGTGCTATATGTTCCCTCTTTGCCAAGGTGTGGGCATATTGGGCACATCTCCGTCTGCCTACTGGGGCTGGCACAGGTTGTTCATGGTCTGAATCCCTCTGTGCATGTGATGGCCTTGGCAATTGCGTTGGGCTGTGAGGGCCTTCACCATTATGTCCCTGCTGCAGCTGTTTCCGCAGGATCATATTATGTAGCATGGCACATACTATGAAGATGTGGGCATACGTGCCTTGAGAGTACTGCAAAGCTCCACCAGATATGTTCAAGCAATGGAACCATGATTTCAGCATCCCAAACACACGCTCTATGATGATTCTGGTTTGTGCGTGTGCCTCATTATGGCATTCTTGCATGGGTGTGTGTGCATTTCTGATGGGAGTCATCATCCACGGCTCAAGTGCATAGCCAGCATCCCCCACAAGGTGGCCATATGGGATGCCCCCCCCTGACAAATACTTGATACAGCTGTGAGGCATGCCAGATGTGGGAGTCATGGTAGCTTCTGGGGCTGCCATCACACACATCCATGATAATGCCCTGGACATTGCACATGACCTGGCAGTTGATGGAGTGGTATCCCTTGCAGATTATGTAGCACCTACCATGGTCCCCGGGTGGTGACTTGATATGTATGTGCGTGCAATGTATTGCACCCAGTACCTCTGGGTAATGTGCCACATGGTGGAAGAGATTCATATTGCTGGCCAACTCCTCCTGAGTTCGGGGAAAGTATATATGCTCACTGGCATGTGGTAACATGGCATCCAGGAACTGGTGGAGTACCCTGGATGCTGATGCCGCTAAGATCCCCATGATATCTCAGGTTGGCCTTTGAAAGGTACCTGTGGCTAGTATTCTCAAGCTTACACATACCTTCATATCCATTGGGATGGGTTCCCTTCTGTTGTTTCTGGATCTCAGGCGTGGCCGGCACAGCTCAACTATTTGCTGTATGATGTCCCTGTCCACCCTGTAATGCTCTACTATCTCCAGATCATGTAGCCCCTGGTAGGTTACCCTTGGTCTGAACACTCTTCTCCTCCTCCGGGGCCTGAGGTGGTTGTCAGCATCATCCTCCACAACACATTCAGTCTCCAACACATGCTGATGAATCACAGCTATGGCAGCTTCCAACAAGTACATTGTAAAAGTTCCCCGTCTGTTTACAGCGATGGTGCAGTGTTTGGGAATACACAAGTGTGTGTCAGGTGCTTCACACTTTATACTTTTGAACACTGATGATGTCATAGGGTGTGTATGTACAATCGGAGCTGCAGGGTATCTTGTGTTTTACCACATATACTGCTATTGTGCTGCCTTTGTTGTTGAATTACATTTAGCTGCCGTGGATTACCTCTTGCCCTTGCCTCAACTTTTCTTAACGATTCCTCTCCCATTGTCTGGCATGCATCCAGCAGCCTGCTTTCTTGTTTTGTACTTTCCTGAACCAGGATTGTCTTGCAAAATGTGTTCTATTGCCGATCTACTGCAGGTTTACTTTGCTCGGCGGTTACAGTTCTCTTTTCTTTGCAATCCGACACCTCCCCTATCCTGTTCTGCAGGTTGCTGCTAGCAGCCTTGTTAGCTGGCATCAATTGCCCACTGTGAGTTAATAGGTGTTAATTGCTCAGTTGTACTTCAATTACCCTACTGCAGTATTTCCTTATTGTCTTCCCCTAAACTTCCTTTTTGGGCTGTGGTGCGTGGCACGTGAGTCCGCTTACCAGGTTTCGGACACGTTTTCATTCACGTACACATGTGCTTTTGGGCACCATGTGTGCTCTCAGCTGAGCAAAGCTATACCTACATCTATGCCCCTGTCCTGCGGCTTTGCTTAGCAATGGGCGGCCCGGATTTGCATTGCTCCAGTGTGCTTACA
This sequence comes from Protopterus annectens, assembly GCF_019279795.1. Taxonomy (NCBI): domain Eukaryota; kingdom Metazoa; phylum Chordata; order Ceratodontiformes; family Protopteridae; genus Protopterus; species Protopterus annectens. Next base: position 1,436,705,416 of record NC_056731.1, read on the forward strand.
GCTGCAGTGGCACACCCCACTGCTGATGTCATGTATTCCTCCAGACCACTCCTCGGTGTTGTAGCGCTGCACCGTATTGTACATCCTTAGGCCGGCGGGACGTTTACGATTCACTATTACTTGCCTCATTTGCATGGCATTGACTACTAATTCATAGTTACCGCGCCAAACACTGTCACAGGCCCTTAGCAACCCTTACAGCTTGGTTGTGGTGTACCATGCATACCATTGACTATTATGGTGAAATCATAATTTGTGTTACATTGCTATTTGATGACATTTGTATATATTTTCCTTGTGTTCCTGTTTGCGCACACTTGCCCTACGGTTGTACTTTGCGTTACTGTGGCCATGACATTAAATGTTAATTTTTTTATGTGTTGTGCATCTTTTCTTATGCCATTGGCTGTATATTTAGCCATTGGCATATATTACCTTTGTAATACATGAGTCTGGTCCACTTCCAAGGCTCCAATGTTCTGTTTGTCAACATGTAAACCGTTTTTTTTTTTTTGGTTTACATTTCTGTAGGCTTATGCTATGCCTACGCCACTTCATGAATCGCTATGTACCTTCATTTGCATGCTGCAGTACTGCGCATGGGGTATATTTGCATACCTACACCGGGAGCGGCGCAGATCTGGTGTACGCTGGTAGTGCACTTGGAATTGGATCGTACCTGAATCGCTCGGCGGCCATATTTGGCATTATACCGCCTACACTATGCCTGCAACTGGTGCAAGCTTCCTGAATCCCGGGGATTGTGTTGGACTTTCAATTAATGCAGTGTTCTCTAGCTTGTGATCTTAGACATGTAGTCAGTTCAAAACCAGGCATTACTCCTTAAACTGAGTTATGTCAGTTTGAGTGTGCATGCACATGTAGGTAACAATGTTGACAACATTGTAGGTAACAATTTTCACAACCAAATATCTTATCTCTACATTTATAGTTGGAGATTTTTCTTTCAATACTTTCTGTGCATTTTAGCCCAGACTACTCCTTTGTTGAAACCTGTTGATTCAATTTGTTGAAATGTGCCTTTTCTAAACCTAGGAGGAAGCATACTCATGTGGTGTGAGGAACTGATACAATATTCTATAACTTGTTGTCTTAGTAAGACATGAGACCATTGATCTACACAATGTGTATAATTCTGCTTCTGCCATCACAGTGATGAATGCCTTATGCAACAGGTCTTTGGGTGTACCTAGCATCATGCAATGCTTTGCAACAAGGAGATAGATCGCACCACTCTTTTAACCAAATTACAGACACGTATGCCTTGACGCAAGAAGATGCTGCTATTCAAACACACAGTATCTCACAACTGTAGTAAGACTTGTCCTATAGTAAGTTCAGTCTATACAATATCTTGTAGCTTATGTGGTCACATAGATAGGTGTTCAAACAGAACAGTTATCAGTGTGTGTGTGTCAGTATATTGCAATGTATGAATCACTTAACACCACAGCTGTCATGTACACAATTACAGTGGAGAGGACATTTGTCACTTTTACCTCAAACAGCTTTTTTGCAAAACACCAACATGCTGTTATGACATCAACCAGGTTGTATGTCACAGTTGTGTTAAAACTTTGCCTGTGTCCCATGTGGTTAAGACACATTTCTATAATTTGTGGGCTTACTTTGATGGCTGTTCAATTGCACATCATTATGCCAGTGTACTGATATGTTGCAACAACAACAACAACAACTGATATGGCACATACAAAATTGCATCAAGTTATTTCCATCCATTTTCATGTTGGACAAAAACCTTTTGACATATTGGAGATTTCATGACAGTCAATTAGGTGTTGTGTGATTCTTCTGATGAGAGTGCTCCTGTGACACATTCAGTTAATGTAGTCTTGTATAGCATATCTACACATCTAAACCGTGGTTTGAATCTGGGACTGCATGTGTACAATAACACTGGACAAACATTATGGGCTTGGTCAGCCAACATTAATATTGGACTGTTCACACATGTGTATGTGCACATTAACATACCTACCTTCTTTTCATCAGTGAGACACATTTGTATTGAGTACATTTTCCTCGAATGCCTTTTCTTACTTCACACCCTGGTTTGTGGTATTTGAGACTGTCTTCATTACTAACTGCTGTGGCAGACAAAGTTAATACTCCCCTCTGTAGAGTGTGTAGGATGATTGGCAGGGGTTTGCATTTATTAACATCTGTCTTTTGGATAATTGTGACAGCCAGTAGTAGTTTTGGCAGGGAATGCAGAATTGGCACAGTAAAAGGTGACATTTTGTAGGTCTCACTATCCATGTTAGGGAAGCTATACCCATTTCAATAGGACAGTGATGTAAGCCCTGCAAGCGTGTTCTTCAATACACAAACAGCATGCCTATTTCTGTGATGTCAGTATTTGATATGAATATGCGTCCTGCCATGTGCTTGAGTCTAGCAAGATGTAAATATTGAGTATCTAAATGACTGCTCACAACCATTACTTATTTTCAAAATAATAATGCTCTGTATTGCAGGTTTTCATACACGCACTTATATATTATGTTTCTTTACATGAGGGCTTGTATATTATTTTTTACCGCATGGCATATGCAAGATCATCAAAAAGTGTGAGTGGGCCTGCATTATAAGACTTGCCTGTGTGTTTGTATTGTTTACTTGCTGTTATGGTAGCGTTCGCTGTAATTCCTTGTGAGCATGTTTGGTATAATAATGAGCACCATTTAGCAAAGAGACCCTTTAGTAATGAATGTCACGAGATACATACATGTCATTATCATTCTTTATTAAATTAGTCTTTGCAACATTGGCTTGGTAATGTCTGCGTAATGGAGTTGGTGACCAAAAGATGGAGGATAACAAGATTTGCCACAGGCCAGTAAACACTTGGTGCATGTGCAATTAAATCTACTACAGGTGAATTACTAGTACATGTTTATGCTTCACCTAGGTATGTTGTATGTTAATGTAGTGTCATAAAGTTATTACTATTGCTTTTAACAAGACTTACTTCAGGACTAGATGTACGTTGCAACACACTACATTTACAGCTGTACTTTAATACACTTAATCAAGTCTGCATATCAGGTGTGGCACTTACACCAGGTACAACACATGTCATAACATTATGAACCACAAACTCTGGTAATACAACTTCCAAAATTCACGGAAGCTTTAATAATTCACAAATATGGTTAAGTGCTTTTGTCTACACCTGTAGACATCATCAGAACCATTGTTAAAAGAAAAACATTATGTTAAAAACATTCAGGAGGTGACATCTCCAAATCGCTCCAATCAGCATTTCATGTGAATTTTGGAAGCTGAATTACCAGAGTTTGTGGTTCATTTTGTATTTTGTCTCTCATTCCAAGAATGTACTGCCTGTGACATGTCATATCATTGATTACAGTAACATAAATGTGTCATAGTTACAAATAATTGTAGCCTGCAATTTGCTACATTTGACCATTAATTGATATATCAGTGACCTTATTTTACCCATGTCTGTGTGTTACCTACCCATTTGTGATATACACAAAACAAAAGCTTATTTAAATTGATATACATCATGACATTCGAAAACACAACTGTCAGTGGACTGACTACCCTTGACTCATACTTTGACTTTTGTACATGTTCGCAGATGCCACCTTAGCATGACTCATGTCGCATGCACATATGTCACACTTGCTATAGTTATTGAAATGGTAATATGTATATCAGATCATTATTCTATTTATATTCCGGTCAATATGATACATCTGTGTTATTAGTCAGGTCTTTCTGTGTTTTGCTACATACATCCAAAGTGTGCATGTACAGTCACTAACTTTCTAGCATTCACAACATGCAAGTTGCTTAGCAAAGGCTTTTTTCATCACTTAATAACATTATTTCATGATTGCACGGGTGACGGCGATTCTTCTCAATATGACCACATTATCACAGACAGGTGCACTGCCCTAAAACTGTCATTATTGTTTCCATCATAAACATATCACAACTGCTGCCTTACAATTCTTTAACTTTTTGTGTTCTAACATCAGTCATGTGGATGTAATGTCTTATCTTTTGTCACTCTGACAGTATTCATTCCAATGGCAGAATACTTCAATACACCTGAGACATTTGTTTAGATAAGCATTCTCAGTACAATCATTTTATTTTATTTATTTTATTTTATTTTACATTTGTTTACTGGGAAAGTCCGACTGGAACAAGGTCCATTTACAGCGGAGGCTCGGGGAGAAAATCATGCAGGTAACACAAATATTAGTGAGTGTGTCAATGAATATGCACAGTGGCAACTGTAAATTTATGTATTTTGACAGTTATATTACCACGTAGCACTTATATTAATATAAAATACATGCTTGGTTCATACATGTTTAAAGGTAAAATACTCCCTTTTTATGATTGTAGGTGACAGCAAATGGCAAAGACATATCCCTTTATGATTTGCATGACACAACAGTTCATTTATTCATTTTTATACATGACATGAGGGATACAGCAGTACTGTTGTTTACGACAAATAATTGCTTTTATAATTGACAAGCAATAACTGCAGTGCATGGAAATATCCCCTAATGTATCTACTTTCTTTGCTGTTATCTCTGCTCAGCATTTTATTAACATTTAAATCGCATTTACTTTCCTTTGTCGCAATGTTGCTTTGAGTCCCTTTCACATCCTCTGTCAGCATGTCTATTTCTTTAATGCACATGGGTCAATAAAGTGAACAGGATTCATTTTTATTAAATCAGTTTAAAATTATTTATGTTAAAAATACTCTGTGAAATAATCACATTTTAATAATTTGTGTTTATTTTCTACATTTAGACTCCCAACTTCTTATTTCTGCACTAATCCTATTATATGACTACAGTTTCCAAGTTTAACTTCTTATGCATCGTAATTGTTTCAATAAACCCCCTACTGCTATGTATTAGCTGTCTGTATGTGCTTGGTCATTAGGTTTGTCTACAGGCAACAACTTGTGTTTACACTGAGTGCTCGAGCTTCTATTCACCTTTTTCTGGCTGCTGACACTTCTTCTGAGCATTAAAAAGTGTTAATAAACAAGTAGGCTTGCTTAGCAGCATGCATATTCAGTGAGCATTGCTGCTTATCTTGCTAACATGCTTAATTTGGGTAGGCTTAGTGCGAAGTGTAGACACTGCTTAATCCCAGGGAGCATTTATAAATGGTTGCAAGGATCCCCACATTAATGAGAATTTTTCACATAACCTAACTTAAAAAAATATATTTTTATGTGATATCACTGCCATCACCGTATTTTGTTTAATACATTAACTTGTAATTGGATGACTATGTTTTGGAATTTTTGAACTTCCTGGTAAAAGTTTGAGTGGGAACTAGAATTCATATCATCGCAGTACATCCTTCACTGTTGAGGGAATATCTGTCACAGGTACATGGTAGCAGTATAGATATTTTGTTCTGTTCATCCTCATAATAATTTGAAAGACTACAGCTACTGCCTAAATACAGGGAGAGCTACAACGATGTCATTTAGCCATAGAAGGACAGTGTGAATAAGCTCAGCAAAACTGTAATAACCTGGATCCAAAGGTAAAAGAACTTATGAAAAGTTATGAAAATAGAATATTGAGATTAGCTGTAACAACTGAAACTGTATTTTACAAGCCTGCTTGAAGTAAAACAATGTAAGAATATGCAGTATTATAGAGAGTTTGTCTAATTTCAACTTTTGTGCATCTGTGACCAGAGTATTTAATAAATTAATGAATTTTGCACAGAATTTTCAAGCCCTCATTGAAATAATTTGCAGAACAGGCCACCACGTGGGAAATTTGAAGAAGACGCAGTTTGGTCAAATGACCTTCACCTCATTTCAGACCAAAAGAACAGGCTGTAGTTGAAAGTGGACAACACAAAAGGATTTCTTGAAGCAGGCATAATCTAAAATTGTTGGAAGACTTTTCAAAAAAATCTATTTTTTAAACTAAGGAAATGGGTTACAAGCAAAGACTACATAAATTGGCAACAGAGCTTACCCATTTATCCCTACCCTTTGTATGCACACACACACACACACACACACACACACACACACACACACACACACACACACACACACACACACACACACACACACACACACACACTCACACACACATTCTCCTATGTATTGCAGACAGACAGCAAACAGAAACACACACATATCTACTGTATCTCTCTATCTATCTATATATATATATATATATATATATATATATATATATATATATATATATATATCTACTTCATATGTTCGACACTTTAGAATGCTGACTTTCGTATGGCCAAGACCATGTGATTGACATTTGAAATGTCAAACATATGAAAGAAAAACAAAAAAATAACAAACACTCACAGTAACACTGCTAGCAGGGGGGCAAGCCACCCTGAACCCCTCATGGGGGGCTCCACTCCCCACACCGGCCATAACTGAAATATACCAACTCTGAGATCACACTGCAGTGTGGAAAATAGAAATCCTTCCATTCCACACTGTAGGGAGATGCCGGTTCCCCATGGTCGACATTTCGAAAGTCGATCATAGGGTCTCAGACATATGAAAGTCGACTTTCTGAACTGTCGACCATATGAAGGGGACCCATATACACACACACACACACACACACACATATATTTATATATATATATATATATATATATATATATATATATATATATATATATATATATATATATATATATATATATATATATATATATATATATATATATATATATATATATATATATATATATATATATATATATATATATATATATATATATATATCTGCCTTTCTTCCAGTCACCCAGCAACAGCTAGCCCATGGAACATTCTCAACCTACAATTCTGTGAAAAAAAACAAAAAGAGCTGTTTCCCCAGAACATGCCCTTCTTTCACCTCACCATTCCTGCTTTATTGTAGCCCTTCTACTTTTGCCTCTGTTTCCTCACCATTTATATGTATAATGGGACAACTCCAGCACTCACCCATATAGGGCTTTCTGTAGACTGCCATTTTCAGCTGTGCTGTCCTTCATATGCTGGTCAGTTCCTTGGAGCAGATATATATGACTGTTAAGCATGTGAAAACAAGCACTAACTCCAGTGCTGCCTGTCTTATCTATGACATCCATGATACTGGTCACGGATGCCACTATATGGTAGCATAGTGCTGTTCATCCTATTACTGTGGCACTTCTGTTCTCTTGATACAGTTCTTTGCTTTGCAAACAGGTAGTATTTTGTGTGTGTGTGTGTGTGTGTGTGTGTGTGTGTGTGTGTGTGTGTGTGTGTGTGTGTGTGTGTGTGTGTGTGTGTGTGTGTGTGTGTGTGTGTGTGTGTGTGTATGTGTGTGTGTGTGTGTGTGTGTGTGTGTGTGTGTGTGTGTGTGTGTGTGTGTGTGTGTGTGTGTGTGTGTGTTTGTGTATGTGTGCATGTGTGCGTGTGTGTGTTTATGTTTTATATACATATGTATCTTTGGTTTTCTACAGATTCTCGAGCCCTAGCTGCTCGAATTCCAGGAACCCACAGCCAAGGACTGAAATAGCTGTAAACTCATCTGACCAGCTGCTCATGTTTGAACTTGAATGTGAGCTCAGCAATGCAGCTGCTGCAACATCTGTTTGCATCCTAGGAGATGGAGGCAAGCAAGTACTTGCCACAGACCAGGTAAGTGGAAAAGGGGAGCTAGGAGGGTGATTTTAGGTTTAGTTGAGGATGATGGGGTGGAGCAGGGACTTTAGGGTTAGGGAGGGATGCAGAGTTTTTAGGTTTAGGGATAAATTGGGACTTTTGGGGTCAGGGGGGTGACAGGGATTTTAGGTTTAGGGAGTGATTTTGGAAGGGAGGGGGAATGGGGATTTTAGGTTTATTTTTAGGTAAGGGGATTTTATGTTTAGGGACACATCATGGTGGAGAATGGGGCTTTAAGTTTAGTTTTAGGGACTGATTGTGGATGGGACAGGCGAGAGTATTTTAGGTTTGGGCAGTGATATGGAATGGGGGACGGAAAGGGTGTTTAGGTTTGGGGAGTGATTAGGACTTTAGGATTAAGGAGGGGAAGTGGGGTTTTAGGTTTAGAGATGGTTGGGGGACTTTAGGGTTAGTGGGACTTGAAAAATGAGTGAGAGGCAGCAAGGATGTGTGTCTCAAGCACGTGTAGTAAGCCTATATATATGTATACACACACACACACACACACACACACACACACACACACACACACACACACACACACACACACACACACACACACACACACAGATACAGACTTCTGAATAGATAACATACCTCCCATTCTATTTACTTTTCTATAATATTTAAATTATTAAATCTTCAGCTGCATAAACTTGAATATCTTTCATACTATTCAAACAAAAAGAAAATAGGACCAGCATACAAGGCATCTTAAAAATAAATTTATTGATTGAGGTTCTTGAAAAACAGACCGGTTTCGGCAAATATTTAATATATTTATATATGCCACCCATGAATCACCAAGTTTACATATTTCAACAAGCCATTATCGAAGATCTACATTTTCAGTTTAGATCAATTCCACCATTACCTAATAATGTATCCAAAATATGCATGGAAAATATCAACACATTGGCAAACAATCACAATTTAGTCATAATTGGTGCCGACAAAGGTGGTTCTATAGTGATTCAGGATACATTACAATATGATCATGAAGCACTGAACCAATTATCCAACGCATGCTATTATTCAGAACTCACCATTGATCCGACACCAGTATTCAAGGAACAGATTTATTCTTTCCTTAGTTTAGCTGTTGCAGAAGGTATCATCACTCAAAACACACAGCATCAACTTACCATTGCCAACCCTTGTCCACAATACATTTATTTCCTACCTAAAATACACAAGGACCTTCAACACCCACCTGGCAGACCCATTGTTTCAGGTAGAAATTCATTAACAGAACCATTATCTCTATTCCTTACCAAATTTCTTAAGCCCCTTTTACAATGTGTCCATTCTAGAATTCGAGATACCACAGAATTTTTACAAATTATCTCTGATACACAGCTTGAGCCCGACTGGTTACTTTGCACATTGGATGTAAAGTCATTATATACCAACATACCACACTGGGCTGGCCTAGAGGCGTTGGAATACTGGCTCAACAAAACTGAAATATACAAGCCAGGTTTCAACACCCTTTTGTTGTGTTTAACAGAACATGTTTTAACAAAAATGTGTTTTTTTACAAAGACAAATGCTATTTACAAACCAAAGGGACAGCTATGGGTGCATCTTTTGCACCCATATATGCCGATTTGTTCATGGCATACTTTGAAGAACAGGTTATTTACGGCAACTCTCATAACATTTACATGGTTGAAATGGACATTTGGCGCAGATATTTGGATGACTGCTGGTTGGTATGGAGAGTGAATAAAGAATACCTTTCGGAATTTGTTTCTTATTTGAACGAAAATAAATGGGGGATTGAATTTTCTGTCAGCTATGATAGAGATAAAATTAATTTCTTAGATGTATTGGTTTGCCGTGCATCTGATCATATGCTGACTACAGACATTTATCGTAAATTCCCCCAAAATAATTCACTTCTCCATGCAACCAGCTTTCATCCTCCTCACATCTGCAAAAACATTCCCAAATCACAGTTCATGTGCATTAAATGCATTTGTTTTGATCAGCACACTTAGAGACACTTCAGAGATGATTTAGTACATCAATTCCATGACCGTGGGTATAAAACGAGTCAACTATTATTACATACCAAACACACAGTTGACCAGATGGAACGCACTGAATTGCTTCATTACAAAACTAGACACAAATCACCTTCAGTAACACCTAGATTTATCACCACATATGGTCGGAATACCAACATATTAATGCAAATTGTTCAACATAATTGGAACATATTAACATGTGAACCTAGACTTCAGAACATTCTTGGAGACAGATGTTCATTTTCCTTTCGGAAAGGCAAAATTCTATCTGCCTTTTTTAATCACTTTAAACATCTTGAGAAAAAAGGTACCAAAAGTATCCAGACCACATTATCAGGGGATCCATTAATTGGTTGCTTCCCTTGTGGACACTGTATCTATTGTAACATCATACTCAAAACCACCAGTTTCAGCAGTCAAAACACCCCTCAAGTATTCAATATAACATTTTTTGCTAACTGTTCCTCAGATTGGGTCATTTATTTGGCCAAATGCACATGCCCTGCATTCTATATTGGCCAAACCTCCAGACCCTTGAAGCTTCGAATCTCTGAACACTTTAGTGATATCAGACACAAAAGAGACACCAATGCTTTATATAAACATTCGTTGGTACTTTTAGTTTTACCATTATTGATAAAATCAGAAGATCCAGGTATAACAAATCAGGTTGGCATAATTTATTAAATTCAATGGAGAAATTGGATTATTAAACTTGGTGGGCTCTTTAAGCCAGGTCTGAATGAGCATATGTAATTAAGCACATGACTCACTTGAGTATTTAAATACAGGTTCTTTTTTATTGTTTTTTAAACACTGAAGAAGGCTTTGTTAAATATTTGCCGAAACCGGTCTGTTTTTCAAGAACCTCAATCAATAAATTTATTTTTAAGTTGCCTTGTATGCTGGTCCTATTTTCTTTTTGTTTGAATACTTTGCTCTTTGGGACCCTGCAGCTGCCTCACTCACAGAGGTTGTACTATTTGGAGTTATCTTTCATACTATCTCAACATCCTTTTCTCCACAACTACCTTTTTATTTCAGCCAACACATCTTTACCATTTCTATTTTTTTATTATAAAGTAATTCACCATTTCTTCTTTTCCACAACTCCCATACTGTTAGCAACAATATCCTTTCCCATTTGCCAAGTTTACATTCTTTTATTTTATTTTTTTTCATATTTCCTATATAATATTGTGGTTTATGTTCTGAAAACCTTCCCACTTATACTCATTTTGATTTTTTTTTCAAAAATCTGCATACCTTTTACAATCCAAAAGTAATGTTGTTTTTTTCTTCTCCATTACAAATGTTTATATATTTTGTTATAGCACTGTTTACAAGCAACTTGCCCAAATAATAATTACTACAAATAAAAAAAAAAATTCCAGCTTCATAAAAATCGTTTTAACCTCACCCTTATGATCTTTTCATGGACATATTAATGTTTCACTATTATCATATTATAACATTCTGTTCTTTTTTAACTTCATCAGTCTTAATTTTCTATAATTTCTTATTTTATTTATTTTATTTTTTTTTTGTTTTTACCCATATGCTCATCTTTTTTTACCTCTTTTCTTTCTCTTTTTATTCTTTACATCTTTTCATATTTCACGTAGAATACATTCATTATGAAGCTTCTTCCCTTTTCCTTCATATTTTTAATACCAACTAAGGTGTATACATGCCAAATATACAAATGGATTTTTTAAACTTAATCCTCCTTCATCTTTTTTAATATATACTTGATCACCAAATAAAACTGAAAAAAAATCTTACAAAACAATGGAAAATGTTAAAATTGTTTGATTTCATTTCTTTTAATGTATCAGTGCTCATCTCACTTTTTAGAGTGTTAATATTCAGTTCAGATGTTTCAGAAACAGGTGTTGCCTTCAGACCATGCAACATATGTGGCACATTTTGCATGAACTATGTGCACATTCTAAGGTTAAAGAATGACATTGAGCATGCTTTGTCAAGGGCATGAACCCAGTTAGTTAAGTTTGTAGAACAAAGGTTTCATCATTATACCTTGTAGAATATAATCTTTTCTTACACGGCTGCCTGTTCTAAATAATAGAATATTGTGCAACCGAAAGTCACATTTATACAGGTTATGCATTATAGCTCTGACATGCACGCCTCCTGTCCATGCAGAGGCAGTTTACCTGTCTATCATATAATTTACAAATGTAATTCTTCCAATCACAGACATGATACATACAACAAACTGGATAACAGCAGCAAACCACAGATATTTCCATTTTCTGAGGACTTTGTAGACACGGGAAATGAAACTCTTATTTACCACATGTAAGTGGTAGATTAAGGAAAGGGAGGTGTCTGATATATTCTATTCTACTTCTTTTCATACACAACTTAGATGGCATTTGGATGGTCTTTGGGGTAAAAGTGGCTTTCAGCTGTAGAAAGAAGTGTTTTGTGCATCTTACATAATCTCTCAATTTATTCAAGAAATAGCTAGCATAAATGTGTGAATCCTGCATAAGTCACATTTCAGTCAAGAAACACTTAGCTAACAAAAATGTATTTCTTCAGAAAATGTCCCATGTGTGCAACATAAAATGGCAATACTTAAGCGTTCACACATTTGTAATATTTTGTTCAGTAATGATTGCTATCACAAAGAATGTAATGATTAGCAGTAGACCAACTGAGACTATTTCTAATTCATCTTTAGTTAAACATGTTGCTTCAGTTCCTTCCTGCTAACATTTTACAAAGAAGTCACTGGAGACTCAAAGTACCATTACCAATACTGAGGCAAAACATGTGTAACTTAATCTTCATATGTTCTGATTTCCAAGTAAAATAAAATAGGAAAAAGGCTGCACTGCCAACAATGTTAGTGTCATAAAATTAATTAGTTATTTATTATGTTGTGCAAACTTCAAACCTGCAAATAAGTCAAAAGTTTAAACAGAACTCTTTGGGATAGAAAACAATTATGCTTTGCAGTTATGCAACAGGCTAATTGTCTTACAGAAATGTATAACTAACTTTGGATGAGGACTCAACTGTTCAAAATGTTTACCAAGTTATATTTTCTGTGCGTAACAGTTGCCCTGTAATCTATGGCTTTAGTCCATCTGCTTGTTAATAAGGTCTTACTTATGCTTTTCCATGTACTTTTGTATCTCACCATATGCTTTGTGGCCACCTGTATTAAGAAACTGTCTTAAATTGTTTTGAAATTGATAAAAAGTTTGCTTTATTTTTGCCATATCAGCTTAAAGTCATCATATGTTGCACTTGAACACCTGTAGTGGAGCTGTGGTGACTGGAATCCAAAGATCTCTTGTGCCAATAAAATAACTGCTTATCCCCTATTTTTCTCAAACTTGGTAAAATATCTGAGGGCTGTTACAGCTATTTCTGCATTTTAGAATAGCCCACAGGTAGAGCATTAATGCCCCCTTAGCCAAGACCTTTGAATGAGGTTTTAGGTACGAGTTTCATACATACAAAAGCTGGTGTTTCAGACATATGCTATTGACTATAGGAGAATGTACATTCATTGTGAAAAAAAAATAAAGGTAAATTAACTTATCAGAGGACTAAAAAACAGACTATGTGAATAGAAATGTCCAAGCAAAAAATATATTCACTGTAGTCAATATTCCTTAAATCATATGATGAACAATGAGATATTGTATCCCATTATGATATAAAAAAGGATAATTATACATCAGCACTGATTCTTCTCTTTAATTGTTTCCCTTTAAAATAATTAAAAAAAATCTAAAAACAGATATCTACACTGAATAAAAATAATAGAGCATTTTCATCAGATCATAAAAGCATCATTATATGACATTACCTAATGAACTTCCATCCATTTCCTTCACTAGAACAAATACATAACAACTAACAGTCCACATCATAGAAATCACCAAAAGACCTATATACTTCCAAAACATACCCATGGATTCAGAAAGAATCCCCCCATCAGTGGTAATAGTTGTGGCCAAAAGGGACTGCAATTCAGAGACATATTAGGTGAAATGAGGAAAGACTTCATCATTGGCTAAATTGCAGTTCTGTGAATCACCATTAACTGCAGTGAGTGCAAATCAGCACTTTTTGTGGTAGTCACCACTGGAGGTCCATGCACTGTATTGGCAAAGGCACCTTCCTCATTCACTCTCTGACATATTCACACACACACACACACACACACACACACACACACACACACACACACACACACACACACACACACACACACACACACACACACACACACACACACACACACACACACACACACACACACACACACACACACACACTAACATACCTCTTACCTGAGTTGGCAGAATGGGCTATAACATCTTATTTTTGTTCCCTGCCCCCATAAACACCAATCCATATATTCAGTCATTAATGCCAGACATAAGAGTTTCATTCTTCTTATTGTCAATAAAGTGAATTTCAAAGGTAGACCTGTTGCTCTATTAATGTTTTAAATAAGTCAATGAAGTGGTTTAAAAGTTATCCCTGGTGACATCTGGTGTTCTAGTGGCTCTGTCTTGAAGCATTTTACCACATGGACTGCCTCAACTGTTTCTGATATTACAGAACATTCTTGCTGTTGCCTCCTACACTTGCCTTGTCCCTCATATTTCAGGGATCATTGCAAATAGTGAATAATGCCAAACACAGAATTTCTAAGTTAGTGCAGAGGGTTAAGGCTTCTTCTTGATATGCTGCTTTATATAGCAAAGGTGCAGGGATTGAACCCCCCCCTTTTACTTTAACCTTTTGTTTTATATTAAAAGTATTTCTGGTGTCTGATGGTAGTGCAGAAGACTAACACTCAGCTAAAGAGGTGTGGGTGAATGCTAAGGGTACAGGGTGTGAAGATTTTTAAGTGCCTTCATGGCTCATGGTGATGTATTTCCGGTGTCTAGTGTTCCACAGCCGTATATCTTTCTTGCTACAAAACTTGTTCTATTTTCATTTTAAGTGATTTTGAGGGTACAGTTTGAAGAGTATCTCTTGTGTCTAATATTTACCACCCCCAATACTGCAGGATTTACTCATTAGTCTAGGAATGTGTGGAGGTGTGACAGCCACCCACGCACATTACTCACACACACACACACACACACACACACACACACACACACACACACACACACACACACACACACACACACACACACACACACACACACACACACACACACTTACACATATACAACCTGGGGTCACTCAGCCTTCTGTATATATTCACAGATGCAACCAGTTACATGCAGTTACATATACAGCTCCCCATCACTACCTGTCTGATAAACACACCAGCATATACCTGTAAAGTGATCTCACCCATTGAAAATAACGGGAGAATATGAACCTCTGGCTATGTTCATTAACATGATGGGCTGAGTTAGTTCTAAGGAATGCCTGATTAGCATTTACAGTAAGTCTCAGAAACAGCCCAGCATGTTGCTGCACTACTTTGTGGTACAGCACTGTGGAAGGGCTGTGTCAGAATCAGAAATAGTTACTGTGAGGTGTACACCAAGCATACACCTCATGGTTATACTTCTGTTTTGTGCATACAATTTTTCACATTTACATATTGCAAGTAATAAATACAACCATGTCACAAACCTTTGACAAGATGCCTCTATCCCTTACCATGAAAAAACAAGTAGATTGTTACATCAGTTCTTCTTTATTAACACATTATGGTTGAAAATAGGCATTCAGTATTAATGCCTTGATATCAAACCTATCTTTCACATTCATCTGTTCTAAATCTATTTTTCTTACCTTCATAGTTTTTTCCCTAAGGAAATGTAAGTGTATTGATTTATTTACATTTATTAAAAGGAGTAGTGCACTGCTCTCAGTGGACCAATTTCAGCACAAGTTGGATGATTACAACCACTGACTTTTTTTAATCAGCTGTTTACCTTAGCTAAATCTGTACTGTTTGTAGCCATGACATGATATGGCCCTGAGGCTTAAGGCTATGTGCAAAATCAAACATCATCCCATAGTCCTGTCTAATTCTTTTTGATTCTACCTGTATGCTATATGACTTCAGCTAGCTATTTTTCCAGACCAGTATTTCAGATCATTTGTTTAATTGCTTTTACATGATAATAAAGTCAATAAAAAGTTACATATTAAAGCTGTGCATACTGTATATTGGATCTTCTTCTTCTTCTTCTTCTTTCGGCTGCTCCCATTAGGGTTCGCCACAGCAGATCAACTGTTTCTATTTCTTCCTGTCCTCTGCATCTTGCTCTGTCACACCAACCGCCTGCATGTCCTCTCTCACCACATCCATAAACCTTATCTTAGGCCTTCCTCTTTTCCTGTTACCTGGCAGCTTCATCCTTAGCATCTTTTTCCCAATATACTCTGCATCCTTTCTCAGCACATGTCCAAACCAACGTAATCTTGCCTCTCTGGCTTTGTCTGCAAACCTTCCAACCTGGGCTGACCCTCTAATATACTTATTCCTAATCCTGTCCATCCTCGTCACACCCAGTGCAAATTTTAACACAACTAGCTGGAATTTTGTGCATAATTATATGTAATTTGCATATCAAACTGGTTTGTACAGATGGTTGTGCTGAAAATGTATTTGTGAGATTTGCTTGTGTTAAAATATATCAACAGAGTGCTCTACTGGAAGGAAAAGAGGTGTACACACATTATTGTAACTGTTTAAATGTATACATTGTAACAGCATATACTTGAAGTGAAGATCTTAATCTTAATCCACCTGATTTTGCAAAATATGCTTGAAATTAAATTACTTTGGGTTAAGCCATAAACTTGTTATCCCACAGTTTTGAATGGAGCCAGAGACGCAATGTCTTTGGTAGAGAATAGGTTGTAGTTCCTGTATGAAGAGTGGAATGGTTGTATTGTATTATGGCTTCCAGATGCTTTAATAAAACTTAGCTAAAGGTTTAGTGTGTATTGTAGCACATAGTTGCGAAACCTTGGTAAGTTCTAGTGATGGGGCATAGTGTGCGAAAGAGTCAGATGCCCAGATGTGTGTGATGCCATTCTGTAAGCCAGAAATAATATTTAGATATTAGATAGGAGATTGCTCTCATTATTCTGTATTCTTCTTGGATCTGACAACAAGGACCACTCACCCACATAATCTTGCCTTGTGGTAGTAAGTAACTTAACTAGGGAATAGTAATTTTTTTAGATTAGTCAGGAAAATATAATGAAATTATAAGCACGTTTTTTCTATAACTGTGTGAAGTTTTCCATTGGTGTTATTTTTAATACTCCTTGTGACTGAAACTCTGGTGTTTACTGTAAATAGATATTTCATTTTTTCATGTTCTTTTGTTATTTATTATTAAATATATTTAAACTTTTTTGTGGGTTCTAGAAAATATTTAAACTTTGAGAGCATTTGCATATATTTATTTGGTGATAACTCTGACCACTTTTGAAGGCCTTGCTGTTTGGTCAACATTACCATTTGTATTAATATTGATTTCAGTCAGTATAATTGGGTACCCTCGCAAGAGCCTTGGGTAGCTGGCTTTGTAGTGTTTGGTGGCAGTGATTACTACCTTATATTCTGGGCAGAAGGGAGCATAGCTAGTAAACCTGTCCCAGCCTTTCCCATGTGTGTGTGTGTGTGTGTGTGTGTGTGTGTGTGTGTGTGTGTGTATGGGTCCCCTTCACATTGTCGACACTTCAAAATGCCAAAATTCATATGGCAGAGACCATATGATCAACCTTTGAAATGCCAACAATGCGGAACCTACATCTCCATATAGTGTGGGTGATGTGGGAGGAGCAGGGGGGCTTGCCTCCCTGCTAGCTGTGTTTAGGTAAGTGTTTGTTGTTTTTTTATTATGGTTTTCATATGTTCGACATTTTGAACGTCAATCATATGGTCTCGGCAATATGAATTTTGGCATTGTGAAGTATTGAACATATGAAGTAATAGATATATATATATATATATATATATATATATATATATATATATATATATATCTACTTCACAAGCTCAAAGTTTCAAAATTTTGAACTGCAAATAGTCAAGACCATAAGATCAAAGTTTTGAAACTTCAAAATTGAAAAAAAAAATGTTTATGTTTTTGCAGGGGGAAAGCCCCCCCAGCACCACCCACACCGCCTGCTAAATAAATATACCAACTCAGAGATCACACTACAGTGAGGAAAATGGTATATTTCCCATTCGGCGATCTCCATTTGAACCATTCGAAGTTGTAAAACTTCGATCTTATGGTCTTGACCATTTGCAGTTCAATGTTTTGAAACTTTGAGCTTGTGAAGGGAATGTATGTATGTAGATGGGTTCTGTGGATTTGGTCGACTTGGAGAATGGAGGACATTTGCTTAATTGATCACATTTGGAACTATACAGATAGTCAGCAGGTGTGTAAAATTGACAATCCCTGGGTAGAGGAATATTTTTTTTCCCTGGGATTGTGTGATCTTGGAGATAGTATATGTGCCCCCTACATGGTGAGATGTTGTGTTTTTTTTTATCTAATATTTGCATGTGCTGAGAAGCAACCTCAGAGTATGTATACTTGGAAGTTGATGTTTCCATTTTCGATGTATAGTGGTTTAGCTTCGGGATGTTGATATTTGTGTTAGTCAACCAACCGAAGGTAAATCCTCTATAGATATATATATATGTATATATATATATATATATATATATATATATATATATATATATATATATATAGGTAAATATATGAGATTTTATTGCATCATGTGTTTAAATCACATGATATATAAAACTGAGTAAACATTGTTTGGTCATCAGCTATTGTACACATTTGCTTTTACACAATGTTTATCTGAGATATTGATAAGGATGGTTAAAAGTAAAAGGATTTAACTGTGGAGAGATGAAATCATTCAATTTAAAAAGAAAGAAAACTGACTCTTAGGTAATTGGCAAAATCTTAGCATGGGTGATGAAGTTAATCATGAATATGTCTTAACTGACAATGTCAGATATCTTTATATAGACAAATAAAGACTGACACAACTAACATTCAGAGTTCTAGCTGAGATGGACTATACTCAGCAACATTCATTCATTTTTACATTTTTACATTCATTCTCCAAAAACTGTCTACTGGGTGAAAGGTGGAGAAAATAACCTTGAGTTGGGTACCAAACTGCTCTACATTTACACGTATTGGTAATTTAGAGGAATACCAGCTCACCTACAACATATTTTTGGGATGTGAGAGGAAATCCGAGCCCTTAACAGAAACCATTTTGATATAAGGATATCAGACAAGCTCAGCACAGAAGACACCATGAACAAGAAAGTACAATTGTGTAAGCACTTACCATAACAGTGGATGTACTACTGATCACTGTTGCAGTATTCTTAACAGATGGGTTTTGCTAACTGACATCCGGCTGTGATACCAAAGCTTTGCCTTTGTACAACATACGTTCAGGCAATGGCCTCAGTTTGTAGGCACTGGGATATAAAATCAGACATATGTACAAGATCCTCAGAATATCTCTAAGCCAGCATCAGCTTGAAGAAGACCAAGGAAGAAAAAGATCAGCTAGTAAGGGCTTAGGTTGAACATAGTAAGAAGTCCTTCATCTGGAATTAAGATCCTGTGGTGTAGAATGTGTGTGTGTGTGTGTGTAGCAAAGACAAAATGGTAATGCCAACGAGAGGGGAAGGAGTAAAGAAATGGGGTAGGTGGGTGGGAAGGAATATGGCAACAGAGATCTGTAGGGCATCTACTTTTATGGTAAGTTCTACCACCACATTATTATGTCCTGACTGATTCACTGTTGCAGTATTCTTAACAAATGGGTGATTCCCAGAACTGTAGAGAAAGAGGGTGGTAAGTTAACAGGAACCAGAATTGAAAAAGTCCAGGAGGCCAGACAGAATGGTTTTGGCAAACTTTGTCCTAGACCTTGAGAAAGCATCCAACCTGCAGTAATAAAAAACTGATGAACCAATTGAAGACATAAAAAATAAATCAATTTGATGTAGTAAAAAATTTTATCGTGAGCGCTTTCTCAGTTTAACCAACCGCTTCATCAGACAATATCATTGCACTTTAGCTGAAACATTTTTAAAAGTCATCTAAGCCAATAAAAACAACATGATCATTAATCAATTAATTAGCTCAAATCAGTTTCAATCTCTGCTCTAAAAGCAATGCACACAAACTGTAGTATAATGTCGACAGAAACATACATTAAAGTAGTGCAAACATATTTTAAAAAACATATATATATGTTTGTCTACTTCATTTCTTTGAAAACTCATTTAATTGAAACTCAAATGACTGGGATGAATTCACTGAAAGCACACTTCACTGAAAACTTATTTCACTGAAACTCATTTCATTGAAAGTTGTATATGGCCTTTTCCCCATGGTAGTGCGATCCTGGAGCAATACTATTTGCGTGCAGATCTATTTTTAAGCAATGGCTTGATGCAAACTTTGTCATTCAAACCTTTGCCTTTGTTTGCCCTCATTTTAATTATCCACTTCAACTCACTGGTTCCCACTCCGTTCTTTATATCACCTCTTCATTCATCATCTAATATTACTTCCATTACCAAAAACTTAAATGTATGTTCATCACCCTGTCTAGAATTGTCTGATGAAGCGGTTTGTTAAACTGAGAAAATGCTCACAATAAAATGTTTTACTACATCAACTGGATTTATCCTTTATGACCTTGTCCTGCCTTGGGTTGGTTCATCAGTTTTTTATTATTAGTTTGGTTCTACTTGTGATTGAAGTGTGTTTCGTGACACTACTTGATGAACTGTTTGTTTTTCTCACTATAAACAGTTCTTGGATTTATACTACTTTTCTGCAGTGAGTGAAAGAGAACCATGGCAGAGGGAAATATTAGTGCACCTGAGCTGGATTGCAATCCTAATAATATGAGAAGAATAAATGGAAACGTAATTGAGAGACTATCTGGATATTTGCAAAAGAATGAGAATCCACTATTACTGCATGGTGCTCAACACAGTACTAGCAGTGACGTGAATAAAGAATTCGATATGCTTACACTGCGAAAAGAACTGTTTCAATTAGAGACTGAACTTTTCAAGTTGAAAAGGCTTCAAATGCAGCACTATCATTTTGAAGCCTGTATAAAATTGTGTGTTGTACCGAGGGGCCTCAGAGTATTAAAGATGCTCACATATGGAGATACTTATAAGGAATTATTAACTAAATGGTAACAACTCAACCTGGATTTGAGTTTCAGTTATTTTAAACTTTTAATCAAGTTTTTTAGACCAGAAGAAGAGAGACTGATTCAAATCATCGCTGCCATGCAAACCAGCATGTATGATCAATTTCCAGCTGAAGTATTAGATGTTAAACTGAGCCAGGTACTTGACTCTGTTGTCATCTTTGAGTGTAAACTCTTACAACAGAAACAAAAGAAACTTGAAAGAGACACTGCTGACTTTTCCTCTGGGCATGTTTTCACTTGGCCCAGACCAGCACACACAATGGAAGTACAACCAATTACAGGAAAAGGAGCGAGACACCACCTAACTGAGCCTAACGTCAGTGTTGAGCCAACACCAGTTGCAAGTACAACAGTGCAGCCGGAGCCAGAGTTCAGGACCTCAGAGAATCAAGACACAAGACCGAGTATGGAAGAATTGAGAGCAAGGAGGAAAATTAATTTGAATTACCATTCCTCTAAAGTAGTGGTCAGTCCAGACAACACTAATAACAGCATGTTAACACAGTGCAATGATCCCAGCTCTTTGAAAAGAAGTATCTCTTCTTTTCCTCTGCCTACTACATATCCTTAAAAAGGATGGGGCAAAAGACAATGACTCCTTAATATGGGGTATTTCATCAAGGAATTGAAAGATGAGTGAAGTATCGCTATTGAACAAAGGTATGAGTTTTATACCAGCACAAAGGGCTGACATCACGGACTGTTTGATAGATTTAAAAACTTTCACACTCAATGTGATGTTAAAAGTACATTTTAAAGCATCCGATAATGTTAGTAATAGCTTGGAGCAGGGACCATATATAGCAGGGAGCATATATATATAACATCAACAACTCCATATATACTAATGCCCTAGCCAAACACAATTGTATGTTTTGTGACACTACTTGGTGAACTGTTTGTTTTTTATCACTATAAACAGTTCTTGGATTTATACTACTATCCATCTTGTAGTGTTTGTGAAGGTGTGAACAGAAGACCAGGTGGTTACTTCTAAAATAGACCTGGTGTCAATACCTTTATAGACAGCCCCTGAGGAAGCTACTGTACAAGTGAAGTGGGCTTTTGGGTAGCAAGGTAGATTCTTTCCATGCTGACAACAGCAGATGATTATAGCTTTTGAGATCCAGGAGACAGTAGATAATTTGGAAACTGGACAGCCTAATTTGCATTCCAAGAAGGAAACAAAGAGTTGATTTGTTTTTCTGATGTCCTTAGTTTTATCCAGGTAAAATCTCAGCTGTCTGAGAAGGTCTAAAGAGTGCAATATTCATTCCCCTCTATTCTAGGTATTGGGGAAGAAAGTAGATAAGTTTTTTTTCACTTGGTTGAGCATAAGTTCACTGACCACTTTTGGCATGAAGGACAGACTGGTCCTGAGGCTTAGCCTATCTTTGTTGAAGATAAGGAAGAGAGGAATGACCATGAGAGCATTTAGTTCTGAGATGCCACAGACTGAAGTCAATGCTAAGAGAAGCACTGTTTTGCAAGGTCAGAATTTTAAGGTAACTGAGGCAACTGGCTCAAAAGGAGGTAAAGTTAGGTTTTCCAAAACAAAGTTAAGGTCCTAAGAAGGAGCAATAGGTTTCTGTGAGGGTTTAATTTGTAAAACTCCCTTTAAGAAAAGTTTAACCTCTGTCCTGGACATAAGAGGAGTTTCACAAGATAGGCAAGTGTTAATGGGCAATAAATGAATTTTAATGGAAGAGTAAGACAATCCTGAGTGTAGAAGATCACACAAGTATTGTAGAGTTAAGGAGTGTACATTGAAAGGGAATGGAGCTTGTGATTAAGGCACCAGATAGAAAAGCTTTTCCACTTGGCAGTGTAAGACTTTTTGGTGTTAGGTTTTCTGGTTTCTTGTTAAATCAGAATCGCCTCTTCAAAAAAAAGGGGTCTGATAGGGATTAAAATCCTATGATCCAAAAGATCAGGTTTTGAGAACTGAGATTGGGGTGAAGGATTAACCCTTTCTGTTGGGTGATTAGGTCTGGTTTTGGAAGAAGTCTCCAAACCTTTCCCTTTGATAGGTGAAGCAGGAGAGGAAACCAGTGTTGTATTGGCCAGAATGGTGCCAAAAGTAGAAGTTTTGGGTATTTCTTCTGCTCCTTGTGGAGGTGCCCTGGGAGCAGAGGTAGAGGTGGATATGCATAAAGGAATTTCACTGTCCATGTGATAGTGAAGGCATCTGTCTTCCAAGTTGGAAGTGTAGGGGTCCTTGTGCAAAACAGGTGAAGTGGGTATTTTTTGGGAGAAGCAAGGATGTCCACCTGAGGATTCACCCATCTTAGAGGGATGGTCTTGATCACCTCTGTGTTCAATGACCATTTGCAGGGATCTTTAAAGTCCCCTGTTTAAAGAATCTTCCAACACATTCTGTTGGGAGGGAATGTGTGTGGCTGGGGGAACCAGACTTATCTAGGAGAGACTAGATGCCAAACCTCCAGTGCTAGTCTTTGCAGAGGGTAGGATCTTGTGCCTCACTATTTCTTTACGCACCACATTACCGTGGTATTTCCTGTATGTACCAGAATAGTTCCTGGTTGCCAAACATGTGAGAAGGTCTGTAGAGCTTGTAGAAGTGCCCTCATTTCTTATAAGTTGATGTGTTTCTTTACTACATGGGCTAGCCACTCACCCTGAACTCTGCAGTTCACAATCCAAGTCCCCCACTCCTTGTCTGTGGTGTCTGTAATCAGGACTTGGTTGTGTAATGTTGGAATGAATGGAAGACCTGGAGTGAGTGTAAACTGGTTGATCTACCTAAGGAGTTCCTTCTTGATACAAGGAAGAAGGAGAATGTTGGCATGGAGTGTGTGATGGTGCTGAGACCACCCCATTTTCTGGTACTATTGTATTTTCCTCATGTGTAATCTTGTGATGGGTAACACAGAGATGGTGGCAGCCATGAGTCCCAAGGTTCTGATAGCTTGTCTGGCTGAGCAGCGATCCTAGTGGAAAGGAGAAGAAGACTTTTGAACAGAAAGGGGGCTTTCACTTGAGGAATGGAGGCATGCATGGAAGAAGTGTCCAGATGGTATCCCACGAATGTCAGTTGCTGGGAAGGAGTGAGCTGTGATTTTTTTGTAGTTATTGTGAACCCCAACAGGATCAAAAGTTGCATTGTATAATGGATGTGCTTGAGAAGAGTGTCCCTGGATACAGCCTGGAGTAGAAGGTCATCCAGGTATGGGAAAATTTTAATGTCCTGAGAGTGACAGAAAGCTACCACTGAGGTCAGACACTTTGTGAACCCCCTTAGATTCATAGACATACCAAAGGGCAAAGCAGTAAACTCACAAAATAATGACAGTAAAAAATCTGAGATATTTTCTGCAGGCAGGGTAGATGGGAATATGAAGGTAAGCATCTTTTAAGAAAAAGGATACTGTGAAAGTTTGAGGGAGTAGAAAGGACAGAAGAGTTTGTAGAGAGAACATTTTAAAGGAAGATACTCTCAGGAAAATATTTAACCTGGAGAGATCCAAGATGGGCCTCTAATGACCCTCTTTTCTGGAAACTAGGAAGAGCTTGGAATGAAATCCTTTTCCTGTATAGGATGTGGGAACTCCTTCTATGGTTCATTGAGATAGTAAGTCTTGAACAATGGGCTGTATGAGATGTATCTAGTCAGAAGGAGGTAGAGGAATACCCTCTGTAGTTTGCTTGTTCTCCCGAGACATGGAGTAAACCTCCCTGATATTGGTTTGTACCCACTTGTCTGAGGTTATTGTTTCTCAGACAAGAAAGGAGCGAGTAAGTGTTTTGAGTGTGTAGTGGCAGGGTGGGGATTTGTGTTGTCACTTGAAATCTTTTCTTTGGAGCTTTCCTTTGTCTATTAGTAGTTCTAGCTTGTCTCATAGAGAAAGAGGTGGATTTAGGACAATTAATGTAGTACCTGGAAACAGTAGGCATCAGGATTTGGTGGCAGTCTTTCATAGTTTTGCCCTGCCCCTGCAAAGCCTTCAAAAGATTAGCAGCTAGTGAACCAAAATGGAGATTGTTATCCAAAGGAGAGCCTAAAATCTCAGATTTTAAATTTCAGGAATAAGTTGGCTCCTTAACCAGCCCTGCCTTCTAATCACTGATCCAATGGCAGCCACCCTCAAAGATGCATCCACAGCATCTTAGCTACACTTAATATTGTGCATAGATATTTGAGAAGCCTGGGCCACTAAGGACTGCATGAGGTGTTTTGAGTCTAGATTATGTGGCTCTGTGATAGGCTTGCTTAAGGTCTATAAGACTGTGAGTAAGAACTTGATCATTTGAGTTTGATAATTTATGACTCTAAAGGCTAATGTGGATCAAAAGGAAATGTTCCTGCTCCACCTGTCCATTTCTTGACTATCATCATCATTAGGGAGAATATTGGTGGCAAGGAGTAACTTGGAAGGTCTGTCCAAAGTTACAGATACTACAGCTGGAGTTGCCATAGTTTTTTTTGTGTAGGCAGATAAATTTATCAGAAACTTTGTAGAACATATCTGGTCTTTTTGATGCAGGGGGCTGAGAGCCAGGAGTCAAGGAATTAGTCTGACTGGCATCCAAGTAAGCCTGTAAGTGGGACTGAAGAGGACGCAGGTGTGCCCATCTACAATAAATTCTAATATCTTTTTTTGAATCTCAGACAGTTGTCTAGGCTGCCATTTGAAATGCTTCATCATATACTGTAAGGTTTCTCCGAAGGAAGCTTCTTCAAGGGGGGAGTCAGGAAAAAGGGAGTCTCCTTCATCTGAAGAAATCTGTTCAGGAGAATGTAACTGGGACCAGTAGTTTAGGGAGTGATCTGAATCCTTATCTGGTTCTTCATCAGAGGAAGAGGAATCCAGTGCCTCCTTATGAGTGTGGTTTGAGAAGTCACTAAGGAAGGAGACTTCAGAGACATGGTTGCCTTGAAAAGCCATTGGTAAAAATTAGACCACTCTTTTTCCATCTGAATTAACTTAGTAGGTTCTGAAACTTGTCACATTTCAGACAGAGTTTCAGGAATTTCTTCCTTCACAAGAATCTAAGGAATTCCACGAGGTCCCCCTGATATAGTAATCCACATTTCATTGTAGGGTTCTGTCATTTGTGAAGCCTCAGGAACAATACCAGCCTCTGATGGGGTTGGAGTAGATGGCTTGTGGGAAGTTGATGGCAGTACTGGAGGTTTGACCACCTCAGGTGGGTACATCCAATTCCAAGACAAGAGCAGAAAAATCTTCCCCTCAGACTCTCAAGTTTCTTCTTAGGCAAGGGGCCTATGTCTGGACCTTCTGACATAGTGGATTCAAAAGTGGGATTTAAACCCAGGCCTTAATTCAGAGACCAGAGCACCCATAGTATCTGAAATATTATTTCACATTGAGTCTGATGCATTAGACCACTCAGGCATCCTGACAGCCATTGAGTCTCAAATAACGTATTAAGTGTAGATAGCCTATACCAGAGGGTTTTCAGAACAAAAGACTGGCAGATGGAACCAGAATTATGGTCATGTTCAGAACATAAACAAAACAGATATTTAGTGTCTAAGTCTTTGTATGGAATTTGTCTACTGCACTCTCACTTACCACTCCTAGCTAACATCTAAAATAATTAAAAAAACAACATACAAGGAAATAGAAAGTTCCTAATAGAGCAATTATCTGATCTGACTAGTACAGCCAATCTGGTGCAACCACCTGCATTCTGGCTGACAGCAAGATAATTTGGGAATCTCAAATGTACATCCTCTTTTATATCCCAATGCCTATGAATTGAGGTCATTGCCCAAATGTACACCATACAAACAGAAAGCTTTGGTACCCTGGCCAGATGTCAGTGAGCAAAACCCATCTGTTAAGAATACTGCAACAGTGAATCAGTCAAGACATCTGAAAGAGAATAGCAAGCAATGTGAAAAAACAATGATAATCAGCATACCACTGGGCCACCTACCATTTGTCTGATTTTCTGTTTCATGGTCATGTCTAAAGATTATAGAAGTAGGAGATGAGGTCAACGTTTGCTCGTTTCTTAACAATAAGTAAATGTATTTCTCCAAAAATGTTGACTGAAGTGCAATAAGTGTTTTAAACATTTATATTTGCTTAACCACAGCTTGCAAACTGGCTATATTCTGCTAGAAGGGAGAACAGCAACAGTAATCCCTCTGCACAAGGGGGGGGGGGGCTTCATCCAACTCCTGGAATTATAGGCCCATAAGCTTGACTAGCCTTATCTGCAGGGCCATGGAAAGAGTCATTATGGACCCTTATTGACATGGAAAAAAGTAATCTCCAAACTCTGGATCCAGCCCAGTTCAGATTTGTTAAAGGTACATCATGCCTGTTAAACATGGCTGGCTTCTTCAAAAAAGTCACCAAGGTCCTGGATGAGGTAAAGACAGTGCATACCACCTATCTTTACCTATCCAAGGCATCTGACACAACCCCCCACTCAGGTATTATACAGAAACTCTCCCAGTTGGGAATTAACCCCTACATTATCAGATGGGTAGCCAACTGTCTCACCAACAAGACACATACTGTCAAAGTGGGTGAATTCACCTCTAGCAAAAGACCAGTCACCAGTGGCATACTGCAGGTTTCTGTGATGGGCCCCTTACTGTTTGGAATTTATTTCTGAAATATCCAGAAAAATGTGGATGGCCTGTGGCTGACCATGTTCACTGAGGATTGTAAATTGGGAGCAATCAGCGAGTCGCCCAACAGTGTTAATATATACTGAAGACTGGGTTACCACAGACAAACTACTGCTGCCAAAGCCACAGATTAAAGCTAAATGCAAAACAAAAAAAATCCATTATTATTGTTATTTATTTTGAGAAAGCTGACATCTCTACTTATTACATTATAGATAGCACCCCCCACCCCACCCCACCCCCATGTGTAGACCCAGTGGTACGTGATCTGGGTACTCAGGTTGATACAACCTAAATTTTGACCACCATGTATCCACAGTAGTAAGCAAATCCTTCTATGTGGCCCATCTAATAAGTAAAGGCATTGCATCTAGATCTAAGGATGTTATAATCCCATTATACTTGGCCCTCATCAGATCAATAATTGAGTATAATATTCCCTTTTGCATGTACTTCACCAGACACCTGTAACATTTGGAGAGACCACAGAGGTTTCTCACTAAGAAATTACAGTGTACACAAAATGTGTCTAAAATGGAAAGCCTGAAAGCTCTTTCACTGTATTCTGTCTCCTACAGGTTACTAAGGGATGACCTGTGCCTGGCTTACAGGGCAGCCTCTGACCCAGCCCTGATGGAAATGCTACACATTTTTAAATCAAATTGCATGAGGGTCACTCACTCCAGGGATCTTAACCTAGCCTCTGACATGAACGGGTCATGCAGGAGAGATAGATATATCTCCCAGAGACTGCCACTTCACTGGAACAAGCTTCCAATTCACGTGAAACAGAGCCCCTCCCTGACCCTCTTCAAACTCAACCAAGATCAATGGATGGTTGACTTCAAATTCACTTCTGGAGTGGTAAGTAAATATTGTGGGAAAAAATTTCCAGGGGATTGTTATGGCTAGGCTTGCATAGGCCTTAGGGCCGATAGCCTAGTACCAACCTATGAACCTATGAACCTATGAACCTATGCCCATGTCCCACCTGGACAGAGGAAGTCTGTAGGGTTAACCACAGACAACTGGGCAACTTGGGATAAATATGGCTATGCTTGTAAGGGCACTAGGGCTGTTAGCCTAGTAACCTTCTATGAACTTAGGAACCTATGAAGTCATATAGTTTTGTTTGTTATATAGTTTTTAAAAAAAATTTCCATATACAGTGTATATATATATATATATATATATATATATATATATATATATATATATATATATATATATATATATATATATATATATATATATACACACACACACACACACACACACACATATATATATATATAGATATATATATATATATATATATATATATATATATATAGATATATATATATAATATATATATATGTGCATCTATTCAAATACATGGAATGACCACATGTCAACACAAAATCATCTATACTATATGCCTCAACATGCTACTATGCATATGGCAAGCAACAACCTCAGTGCATGCAAAATAACCTCTCCAAAAAAGAAAACATTGTTTTTGCAGGAGATAGCCCCACTGCACCCCACACCCCCTTCTAATTATAAATTCTAACTCAAGATTGCTCAATTCCTGGGGAAAGGGCACATCTCCCCACCTTGATCTCACACACCTGTCGAGATACATTGACCATCTGTTTATCTGATCAAATACTGACAACTGAACATAAGTCGGCAAAACTACCATTCAGCAGATACCATATCTCTCTCTCTTTCTGTCTCTCTAGATAAATGTTATTATGCCATGTGCTCAAGTCATGTGATTTATAAAATTGAGTATATATTGGTTCATTTTATTTAAATTTGCATTGAGGATGAATGTGCTATTTTTTTCAGTTGCTGTTTGTTCTATGACTGTTTCAACTGAAGCCATTTTTTGTTTTTGTTTGTATAAAGTCATACTGAAACAAAGTGCAGATTGTCATGACATATCCACATTTGAAAGACTTATTGATATATATTGTAACAGGAAACAAAATCGCTCTGACAGAGATGTTCAAAGCTTCTGGGGTGGTTTACTTGAGGGAATTCATGGTAAGATATATTTGAAGCAGCGTTTCCTCTTTGCTAGGATCTGTTTAGTGGAATACTAAAAACTGAGAAGTGGTCTCTTGAGAATTAAGGTAAATAGAAGGGGACAGATGTTTGGAAAAAGATAGTTTTAAGTGTGCTATTACTGAACAATTTTGGTTTGTTAACCTTTATCATTTGAAGATGCAGGTGGTTTCTTTTGGTAGTTAGCAAGGAATGATTTACTTGAATTAAATTTGATTATTTATGAATCAGCAGGAATACCACTTTATGTTTCTCCTGAAAAGAGTCTATAAGCCTAATGGAGCTAACCCGATCAACAAAAATAAAATAAAATACAATTATATGTCCAGAAGTGACATTTAAATCTGGAATAATTGAAGATACATCATAATTGATCCTTAGTGACTGACACCATACCCTTAATTTTAGGAGTAACCAGAGGATATTAATGAAAATATAATACATGTATAAATATGCATGTAGATTATTACATTTTATTAATGCTAACTCCCTAGGCCAAATTATTCCCTTCTTGAGCAAAAGTACAAATCTTCTTGACTTTGTCCTGGCAAATATTTCCCCAACTTGTATGTCTCTCGGTGTTTCTTTTTCAGTAGTAAAACTTGAGGTCTACCATAGTTAGGAACTATTCTAAGGGCATTGTCAAATCATTTACTGAAATCATGAAGTACAACTGGATCTTCCCCGCAGTGAACCAAAAGCCAGTGTCATGGCATCTGCCTCCACATCATATTTACTGATAAGAGCTGTATTTAAGTATGTCTTCCTAGCTGTTGCAAGACCAGATTGTAATCAAATATAAATTCATGTGATAGAATCCCCAAATACACAAAATGCATAATAAAAGACTATATAATAAAACAGCCACCACCAGCATTAACAGGATATAGACTTGTCTAGCAAAAGTTTTAATCATTCCATTAAAAACTGCAAGACTGTTTTTTAAGTCGGGGTTACCATCTCCACCAAAATACAATCACAAGGTCTTCTTTAGCTGTATGAGGTAATGTAAATGTAACACCTTGCACTTCCCTGATCTAATATTTATTCTGATTCTGAAGTCACTGACATTATCCTAGCTGACAAATTTATCTCCATCCTCCTCCTCCTCAACATTTCACCCTTCTGTCACTACATTATGACATTATATTACCTCTCCGCACCCCACAATTGACCTGGATATGCATTGAATAAAACTAAGAATGCTAACTCCATGGCACCCAGCAACATTGATTGATGCTTCTAGTAAGTGAAAAATACAGCTTAGCTTAGCTCAGCTCAGCCCCTTCTGAACCTTTTCATAAGGTCATGCACTAGATGTTTGAAGAACTGCCATAGTGGTTCCATTACATAAGAGTGGCCCCACATAAGACACTGGTAATTACAGACTCATATGTCTCAACAGTTGGCTGGACTTTTAGCACAGAAAGATAAAGCCCTTACTTGGGCACTAAAGGGGTCAGTTGTGTGAAGATGGAAGACAGTGTCTTGCATCAGCTCACCCATCCTGGGAAGAGGGAGGTTGACTGGGAACTCTGCAATAGCAGCTTTGAAAACCTAGTGACTTTTATACTGCAAGTGGCTTTGTGCTTGGTTGGGTAGTTGCACATGAGTAGAATCATGCATTCACCGCTTAACAGCAGCCATCTTGGAGCTCACAAGACTGACATAGGTGGGTTGGTGTTGGTGTCTGTTCCCCAGCAGCTGATGCTGCACCACCTGCCTCCTTCTTCTCAATGTCCCCAAATTTGGGTCAGGTTTAGCCTGGGGAAGGCTAAGGTAGGTAAGGTAAACACAGTGAATAAGGAAAGGAGCAAATGGCTTCTGATGGTCAGTTGTGGGGAGGTAGGGGATTAAAAAAAGTTTCAGCAGTATCATCTGTAAGGTTATGTAACACATCATCACCGATCTTATAAACCACACATTTGGTGAGCTGCAGTTCCCTGACTCAAATCAATTTGGCTTCATGAAAGGTATATCCTATGTACTACATCCCATTCATTTCTCTGAATGGGTAACTGAAGTCCTGGATATGGAACAGGGTGACCATGCTGCCTATATGGATCCGACTAAAGTCTATGACAACATATTCCAAGCAAGTATTATGACATGCTAACCCAACGTTATACAAATCCATGCACATTAGATAGTGAAATGACTCACTGGTTGAACTCATTCAATAAGGTTTGATTGTGCTTCGTCCATATAAAAAAGTCACAAATGGCATCATTCACATCTCAGCACTGGGTCCCTCTACTCTCTACCATATACCTGAAAGCAGTCTTGTTTTATCTACTATCTGGCATCTATTTCCCAGATGTGAATGTACAATTCAAAAGACTATGGAATATTAAGTTTGCCAATAACTTGGAACCGGTTTTTATTTTGAACGTCCCAGCTGGCGATCATATACTTCAACAAGGGCTGTACTTTTTGGCAAGCAGGATCCCTTGTTTATGTCACATAAAATATATCACCCTTAAATCTGGCACAGTCAGTTAAAGACCTGAGGACTTTTGTTGATAATAAGCTATCCCTTGGCTACCAGGTGTCAGTCATGGTTAGGAAATCATTTTCTTCTGCCCCAGTTAATTTGCACTTGCATCTTACCGTGGTTTAGGGAAGGCTAAGCTCCACTTTATATATCTCAAAATAGACCTATTATTTTTTATAATGCCCTTGTCTGCATGTACATTGCCAAGCACCTCAACCAAGTGTGACCCAAATATTCTTAACAAAGACATTTACTAGATGAACATTGCCAAGGTATCTCAACAGTTTAAATGTACTCTCATTGTACTTCCAAGCTGGGTATAGCCCTACCCTACTAGACCACTTTCATCTTCATAAAACCACTAGCACCATGAATACCCAAAAACTTAGTCCTTAGCCTGCATCAGCACATAACTAGAAAATGCTGGCATAATAGTTATTGAGCACAGCACATCCTTACCTATGGAATACATTCCTTTTGCACATCAAACAATGCAACACTTTGGCCAACTTTGTATCCAGACTTGATGACTGGATGGTTAATTCCAGAGTCTCTCCTAAGTAATGTATAGCTCTCCTTGATCAAGACAGCTAATATGTCTCTATACTACTGAGCCACTTATAAGGTTATCCTGTAACCTTTTGGAATACTGCTGGTAGGCTCTTCAGTGCTCTTCTGACCACATGTTATCAACTACCTATAGATCTATGAGCATGACTGATGTCTTATACAATTGAGCCATATGGTTTAGTAGTCTCAAAATAACCAAACTGAAGCATTCATATATTTTTCAAGTATTAAGCTCTAAAGAAGAACCAAGTTAGAGGAGCTATGATAATGAAAAACTGGTGTTAGGATCAAACTTACTCATATTTCTAAAGTAGCAAATCCTTTGTACATTATGGCTCTTACTGCGGCCTTATACAGCAAATGTAGCAAATAGTCATAGAATCATTGTATCATAGTTAGCACAAGGTAATTCACTCAAAAGACAGTTTACACCTTGCCAATACCCACCCTCATGCTGTATTCCCCCTTCTCAAGAAGAGCAAAGCAGGTCAGTCCTGGAGTAAATCTGTTGGCACCTATTCAATTATTCAGGTTTAATAAGACAAATGCTAGAGAATCACCACATTTAACTAGCAGAGGAAGTCTGTTCCAGGGGTGAGGTAGGTACTGGCTAATAAATTAGTCTCTACAGCCCATTTTATTTATATACTGGTGGAGATTTAATCCCATAGTTCTGGTACAGGTCAAGAATAGGATGTCCTTCAGTTAGTTTGTTAATTATCAGTTCCTTGGGCGGTGCAGTGGTGCAGCGGTTAATGCTGTCACCTCGCAGCAAGAGGTTCTCTGGTTCAATTCTCGGCTGGAGTGCCTTCTGTGTGGAGTTTGCATGTTCTCCCTGCGTTCGTGTGGGTTGCCTCCGGGTACTCCGGTTTCCTCCCACATTCTAAAGACATGCTTCTGGAGCATTTCTCCCCAGGCCTCTGCTGAAAACAGGATCTGTGGAACCTAGTTGGACTTTCCCGGTCAACAAATGTTAAATAAATAAATAAATTGTGATTTTTTTTTTTTTATTTCTTAAATCTAAGAAACTCTGGGCATACTCATGTGAGGCATAGGTGCTGCAGTCTATTGAGGGCTGGATGAAATCTTCCATTATAAAAACATTTTTGCAATGAGTTGATGCTCATGCGCACTTACTGATCTTTGATGGTTATCAGGGAACATGAAAGGCATCCTGTATCAGGCTAAAAAGTGATAGTTCTTCTTGTTAAGGGTAAGCTGTGGTTCAATGAGCTTAGTCACTGAGTCACTGGGAATCTGCCTTGAGGTGATGTGGTCCATGACAAATATGGAAAAGCCACAACAGTTCCCATCAGGCATGAATGTGTGGTAAGCCCAAAGCCCACATATTGAGAAGGTACATTTGTTATACTGAGACAAAGTTTCACTTACTGCACAACATGTATGTGTTTGATTTGCAGGAGAGCCACAAAATCAGGAAATTTGGCATTGAGAAGAGACA
The DNA here is from genome assembly GCF_019279795.1 of Protopterus annectens. NCBI lineage: Eukaryota > Metazoa > Chordata > Ceratodontiformes > Protopteridae > Protopterus > Protopterus annectens. The sequence goes on from NC_056731.1 coordinate 1,436,739,682, forward strand.
CTTTGTTCTGGTATGATTTAGAGATGGAAATGGCTACATTGATATCTACTATAGTGGATATAAAAGGTTTACACACCCCTATTAAAGTGCCAGTTTTTTGTGATATAAAAAAATGAGACCACAATAAATCATTTCAAAACTTTTCCCACCTTTAATGTGACCTATAACCTGTACAATTCAATTGAAAAACAAACAAATCTGTTGGGAGAAAAATATAAAAAGAAAAAACGTACAATAAGCTGGTTGCATAATTGTGCACACTCTTAAACCAATACTTTGTTGAAGCACCTTTTGATTTAATTACAGCATTCAGTCTTTTTGGGTAGGAGTCTATCAGCATGGAACATCTTGACTTGGCAATATTTGCCTACTCTTCCTTTCAAAAGTCCTCCAAATCTGTCAGATTGCAAGGGCATCTCTTGTGCGCAGCCCTCATCAGGTCACCCCACAGATTTTCTACTGGATTTAGGTCTGGGCTCTGGCTGGGCCATTCCAAAACATTAATTATCTTCTGGTGAAGCCATTCTTTTGTTGATTTGGATATATGCTTGGGGTCATTGACATGCTGAAAGGTGAAATTCCTCTTCATCTTCAGCTTTCTAGCAGACGCCTGAAGGTTTTGAGCCAAAAGTGACTGGTATTTAGAACTGTTCATAATTCCTTCCACCTTGACTAAAGCCCCAGTTCCAGCTGAAGAAAAGCAACCCCAAAGCATGATACTGTCACCACCATGCTTCATCGTGGTGATGGTGTTCTTTTGGGGATGCGAAGTATTGTTTTTGCGCCAAACGTAGCTTTTGGAATTGTAGCCAAAAACTTCAACCTTTGTCTCATCAGACCATAACATGTTTTCCCACATGCTTTTGGGAGACTTGGTGTATAGTTTTGCAAACTTTAAATGGGCCTGGATGCTTTTCTATGTAAGAAAAGGCTTCCGTCTTGCAACCCTACCTCATAGTTCAGACATATGGAGAATACGGGAGATTGTTGTCACATGTAGTACACAACCAGTAGTTGCCAGAAATTCCTGCAGCTCCTTCAGTGTTGCTGTAGGTCTCTTGGCAACATCTCTGACCAGTTTTTGTCTTGTCTTTTCATCAATTTTGGAGGGATGTCCAGTTCTTTGCAACGTCACTGGTGTCCTATATTTTCTCCACTTTTTGATGACTGTCTTCATTGTGTTCCATGGTATATCTAATGCTGGAGACATTTTTTGTACCCTTTTCCTGACTGATACCTTTCAACAATGAGATCTCTTTGATGCTTTGTAAGTTCTCTGTTAACCATGGCTTTTGCTGTAGCAGGCAACTGCGTAAATGTCAGGAAAATCCTACTAGGACAGCTGAACTTTATTTGGGGTTAATCAGAGTCTCTTTAATTGATGGTAGGTGTGTACCCAAGAAGACTGAATGCTGTAATTAAATCAAAAGGTGCTTCAACAAAGTATTTGTTTAAGGGTGTGCACACACAACAAAGTATTAGTTTAAGGGTGTGCATACTTATGCAACCAGCATATTGCACATTTTTTATTTTTTATATTTTTTCCACTAACAAATTTGTTTGTTTTTCGATTGAATTGTACAGGTTTTAGGTCACATTAAAGGTGGGAAAAGTTTTGAAATGATTTATTGTGGTCTTATTTTTTTATATCACAAAAACCTGGCATTTTAACAGGGGTGTGTATACTTTTTATATCCACTGTATGTCTGTTAGCCAGATTCTGGATAAAAAAAGAAAATATGAGCCAGCAAGGACATTAGCCAGCATGCAGAAGCTGTAGAATGAGTTGCAGGCCATTCTTGGCCAGTTGAACGGCCAGTCATCATCCATACGCTGGCACATGCTGGATCCCTTAATATATCATTAATTCGTAAGCCAGTTTTTGAAACCAATCATATTTTCTTTGCCTATAAGCATTGTTCTGGATGATGGAAGGATTCCACTTAAGACCCTTGTCTAGCCTGCATTGAACATTTGCATGATGAGGTCTAACATGTGCCTCTGCATGGCCCTCAAGGTTCTGTGCATCAGCTCATTCACACCACCTTGATTACCACTAGGTAGTAATAATTTTTGAGCAGTAAGAGGGATTTTAGAGACCTACTGAGATCATGGATCTAGGGACCAGAAAAACAACTAAGTGTAACTATGCTGATGTCCAGTCTTATAAGTGTGGAGTCAGTGTGGCTGACAGCAGAAAAAGCAATTACTATTACATTACTGTTTTTACTCTTGGGACTTGAAGTATTATATGGTTTGTGATCTATCACATGGTGACTATTTGCTATGTGTAAACATAGTGGTACTGTGGTGGTAGAAATCTGCTGAGATACAGTCTTGGGAGGCTTCAATAGTGACTTTTTTACAATCTAACAATAAGCCAGTTTAGCGTTGCTGTGATGACAGGTGGATGGTAGTATGCTCACAGGCTATAATACAGGCTAAGAGCGATATCTCTGGATCACAGATGTTTGCACCTCTCACTAGTCCTGAAAGTACCAAGTGATACAATGCTGGCAACAGAAGTAGTCAATTAGGCTTGCTTTTTATTTTGTCCAGGCTAGTACTGGATTTAGTTTAATATAAACTAACCCCAACACAAATAACACTAATACAAGCTTTACCCTCAAAACAGTTTCCACCACCTCAATCAAAAGCATGCTCTTCAAACTAAAAACCTCATCAACAGCAGTCGACCTACTCCCCAGCTATTTCTTGAAACTCACAGCTGATGCTATTGCTATCCATGTCTCCACTCTCATAAACAGATCAATTGTTGAAAACTATGTGCCCAAACTCTGGAAAATATCCTATGTTACACCCATACATAAAGGCGGGACCTCCACTGAACTTAATAACTACAGACCCATTGCTTTACTCTCCCCCCTGGCCAAAATCCTAGAAAAATGCATCCATACCCAGATGCTAAACTATCTCGTAGACAGCAACATCCTGTCACCTACTCAGCATGGTTTCAGACCTGCCCATAGTACCACTACAGCCCTCCTCTGCTTCACAGACACAGTAAACCGTCTCAAAAATGAAGGCCTACAAGTACAACTCTTTTTTTGGATATTTCCAAAACATTTGACACAGTCTCACACCAAATCCTGCTAAACAAACTAAACCAATATCATCTATCAAATTCCACTCTTACCTGGTTCCAAAGCTACTTAACTGACAGGTACCAAGCTGTGAAATGGGAAAATTCTCTCTCTTCTCAGCTGCCCATAACTATAGGTGTCCCACAGGGTTCTATCTTAGGACCACTACTATTTACAGTCTTCACAAATGACCGCCATACCTCCACACAGCGTGCATCTATAATTCAGTATGCAGATGACACTACCTTAATCTGTGCTGCACAAAACATTCCCACCCTCCTGCAAACAACTCAACTCGCATTCTCTGACGTTGAAAACTACCTTACCAAAGCCCAACCTATCCTCAATTCAAAGAAAACTCAGCTTATGATTATAACCAGTTCTAACAAAAACACTAACAGTCAATTCACTATCTACTCCACTAATGCTACTCCAATTGCTCCAGTGGCACAGGCTAAGCTATTGGGAATAACCATAGACTCCCACCTAAAATTTGATAGTCATCTCAACTTAACTATTAAAAACGTACATGCCAAACTGGGGTCGCTCTACTGTATCAAACCATTTCTTACCAACAACACAAGATCAGCCATTGCTCGCTCCCAACTTCTATCCACCCTACTCTATGCATCTCACATTCTGACTAATCTCAACAAAACTGAACTAAGCAAAATGGAAGCCTGCTATAACAGAATTGCCTGCTTTGCTGCAAATTGCTCATATAGAACTCATCACTGTACTGCTTTGAGACAGCTCCACTGGCTTGAACTGCCCAACCTCCTAACCTACAATCAGCTCTGCCTCTGTCATTCTATCTATTACCTCCCTATAAGTGTCCTGCCCTCAAAAACCTAGTACAACATCACTCAGCCAAAAGGCCTCTTAGATCATCAAGCAAACTACTACTAGAAGTCACCAACAACTACAATAGCTTTGGAGATGCACTATATAGTAGTTCAGTGTGGCTAAAAATGGAACTCTGTCCCTACAAGCATTCAAAACACATCATCCAAAGCCTCCTTTAAAGACCTCATCAGGCAACATCTCACGGAAAATTGGCAGTGCCATGATTGCTCCCCAGGCTAGTGAAAGCGGATAACACATACATACAAAATCTAGATCACTTGATAATAGCTTTCAATCTTACTCACAAGCACTGGCTAATCTACAATGTATGTACTGTACCTGGGTACTATGTATGTATTCTACCTATGTTCCAAATTTCAGCTGTACACCACAAATCTATTAATTACCTTTGTTTTTAAAATTTATATTTTTTTGTTTGTTCTCTCCACTGTAACTGTTTATGTGCCGCATACCACTGTAAAAACATGTCTCCTGTAAAATGTGTGTATACTGATCATGTCTAAATAAATAAACGTGTCTGTAATTTTTCTTTGTGGAGCTTTTCTCCCCGGGCCTCTGCTGAAAAAGGGCCTTTTCAGCTCAATCAGACACCCCCGGTTAACAAATGTAAAATAAAATAGATAAATAAATGCTCATGGTATATTGGTCAGAGTTTGGCTTAGCTGTAGGGTGTACAAGGAGAACTAGGCTAAGTGAAGGCAAAACTAACACTGACCAGATAAGAGTGGTTTATTGCAGCCACACACACTCGAAATGCACACACAATCTGAGGACAGTACAGATGGTACAAAACTACTATAGTAATATGGAGCCTATGCAGTGCAATTGCACTGAGGGGCATGTGCACAACTAATAACAGCCCAATGCAAACACTCTCAACCTACGACAGTACCAAAGCAGTGAAATGCTTGACTGGCAACTGATAGCCTCACTCAACCATGCACAGATTTTCAGGAATACGGCTATGCTGAAACATTCAATGAGCATGCTTAGTGATTGCTAAGTACTCTGTGAGGCTGTCCAGTTACTTTAAGAATGACTAATGAAAGATACTAAACAGGTGCTGTGCTGTGTTTCCCACAGTGGTGTTGTGCAGGGTGCCATAGTGTGAAAATGAGCACAATGCATATTCATAAATAAAACAAAACTTAAAAAGCAAATCAGGCACAGCTTGCTACTAGGATAGCAATAATATAAACCACCAGAGTGGCAGCAAATTACCCTCTATCACAGTATAACTACCAGCAATAGTTCTATATGGCCCCCAGACTTTCCCAAACTAAGCTGTGCCAAATTAGCAGTATGGATTAAAATATGCAAAATGGTATTCGCTCAGATGTTAAAAAGTAAACGTCACTCAGATATTAAATATGTACCAGGGCAAAGCTTTTGGCACAATTCCTAAGCATAGCAGAAATGCTAAATAAACTGTGAATAAGCCCCTATGCCACCCACTGGATTGCCAACAGGCTTGCAAATAGGATGCAGGAAATCAAAATATGGGAAGTTACTTCCACAAGGAGGGCATTCACCATTGGATTCTCCTGGGGTTCTGTACTGGGATATCTCTTGTTTGGCATCTACATTTTGAAGTAAATACCCAATACCAAAATGCTCTGACTGACTAAGTTTGCAGATGACTACAAGCTAGGAGCAGACATTGAATCCCCAAATGACTTAGCCATCCTGCAGGGAGATTTGTCCCAAATAAATTACTGGTGCCAAAATCATGGACTGAAACTAAATGCCAAAAATGCATTATTGCATCCTTTTGGAAGTCATCTACTCCAAGGAAGTACCACAATGACAATACAACCCTAAAAGTTGAATCGGTTGGGATTTGGAAACTTACGTGGCCAGTGACCTAACTTTTGCCCAACATATGTCCATTGTTATAAGAAAGTCTTTCTATATTGCACAGCTTATAAACAAAGGGATTGTGTATAGATCTAGGGATGTCACTGTCCCCCCTTACTCAGCCGTCATTAGGCTAATCAATGAATATAATGCCAGCTTTGGCATGTATCTGTCTAAACACATGCAATAACTGCAATGCTGACAGAGGCACCTTACTAAAAGGATACAAGCTCTGAACAATATGTCCTACACCAACTAAATTAAAACCCTGTTGCTTTCTCGGTATCTTACAGACTGCTAAGATGTAACCTGTGTTTGGCATACAAGGCTTTCTCTGACCAAGTACTGATGGATTTACTGCACATTAACATGTTAAATGGCATCAGAAATACTTGGTCTAAAGATCTAAACCTCTTCTGCTACATCAAACAAATGAATTGGAAGGACAGGTATATCTGTTTGAAGATATCACTGCTCTGAAACAGACTCACCATCCACATAAAACAAAGTTCAGCCATGTCCATATTCAAGTGCAAATTGACTCTATGGATGGAAAACACAAAATTTACTCCAAAGCTACTAATGGACAGAGACCGCACCTAAATGCTTTATCCCATGCATAGGTCCATTGAAATTATCTATGGTACAATCCCAGTTATTCTCATTAGGGGTAATATATAGTTATCAACCATGGGATGGGTATAGCCCAATATCTAAACAAATGGAGTAGGTTAATTTGAGCAGAAAAACGGAAACTGGATAGGATTAAAAAGGCCTGCAAGGGCAGTTAGCCTAGTACTTACAGTACCTATGAACCGATGAACAATTTAAATAATTAAAAAACACTTCCTTGGCATTTGAAGGGATTAAATAGAATAATCAAATCCACTAAAAAGACATCAAATCTGGCTCCAACAAGATCTGAGATGCAAAGCTCAAAACACCCCAACAAAAAAGAGAGCAATGGCACACAATATGAGCATATACATGTACATATACATAAACATATATGGTTAATCGCCGAAGAAAGTATCCATAAAATGGCATTTACTCGAATGCAACAAATTGAAACTGCTGTTTGTCATATAGGCTTTACATTGTAAACCAAATCACCAAACAGAAATAGTTGGCCAGCATCGGGATTTGTCCAGTGATGCTGTCAACTAAAACTAAACAAAAGTAATGTTCAGAAATACAACTTCTAAAGTGCACACTCTATAAAATAAAATACAGAATCCTTCATATATGTTAATAAATGACAATATTATACTCTTATAAATGTGTGATCTCTGAGTTGGTATGCATAATTAATGGGGATCTGGGAGTGCAGCCCCCTGAAAGAGGACGACTTGGTAAACACCAAACACTGCTTATGTGGGGGCTACACCCCCGACACCCCTGCTGTTTATATATACTAGCTCTGAGGTCGTATATTCATAAGGGGATAATATTATTATTTATTAACATATAAGAGGCTTTCTGTACTTTATTTTAAAAAGTGTGCACTTTAGAAGTTGTATTTTTGAACATTCTTATTGTTTAATTTTAGTTGCCAGCATCATCGGACAATCCAGATGTTGGCCAACTATAACTGTTCGGTGATTTGGTTTATGATGAAAAGCCTATATGACAAAAAGGAGTTTAGATTGTCAGTCTATGATTAAATGTCATTCAATGGATGTTTTCTTCGACGATTAACCATAAACCCTACATATACATACACACACACACACACACACACACACACACACACACACACACACACACATATACATATATCTATTGTCACCACAATAAACAGAACATGCCGGAGGGATAGATTCCTGTCCCAGAGACTTCCCATACTCTGGAATAAACTACCTATCTATATCAAACAAAGCTCCTCATTAGCACTTTTCAAGAAAAATCTTGATGATTGGATGGGAAATAGGAAATTCACCCTGGGGATCACCTCTGTGGCTCTGCTCGACAGTGGCACAGGAAAATAATTTCCTTGGGTGGCAAAAGCCAGGGTACCTTTTTGGCTGGGCTTGTATAGGCCCAGGGCCGATAGCCTAGTACCTGCCTATGAACCTATGAACCTATATATATATTAATATTGAAAAACATACAGGACACCAACACTTACTATATTGCAGCAGAAATACATACAGAAACATATTACTCCTCTAAAACTATAAGCAGGGGGGCAAGCCCCACTGCACCCCCTATGTGGGGGCTGCACCCCCCACACCCCCTGCTACTTAAATGTATTAACTCCGAGATCACACTTCACAGAAGAAAATGTCAAACATGCTATTACATGCTTCATGACTGCCTGTTGTAACCTTAGTCATGTTTCCTTTTAATGTACTATACTACAACATAACTCATCTTAGTGTAGTGAAGTATGATCTTGGAGTTGATATATTTAAGTAGCAGGGGGTGTGGGGGGTGCAGAGGGGCTTGCCCCTCTGCTTATAGTTGGAGTAGACTAATATGGTTTGTCTTGTCTTTGTTTCTGTATGTATTTCTGCTGCAGTATAGTCTGTGTTGGTGTCCTGTATGTTTTTTGATATTATGAGTTTTCAGTATTATGAGTTTCCAGTATTTTGAGCTTTTGAGCTTTTGAGTTCAGTATTTTGAGAATTCAAGATTTAGAAGTGAACTCATATATATATATATATATATATAAATAGATTATATATATATATAGATATAGATAGATATATATATATATAGCTATAGATATAGATAGATATATAGATATATATATAGCTATACACACACACACACACACACACACACACACACACACACACATACACATGCATATATGTATGTGTGTATATATATATATATATATATAGACACACACACACACACACACACACACACACACACACACACACACACACACATATATATATATGGTTTCACTTCAGAATCCTGAAATATCACAATCCTGAACTTCATAATCTAGAAGCCCAAAATCCTGGAAATTCAAAATCCTGAAAACTCAAAATCCTGAATCCCAAAATACTGAAAAACACACAGGATACATATACTGACTATAGACAACACAAACCATATGACATTATACAAATATAAGCAGGGGGACAAGCCCCCTGCACCACCCCTGTGGAGAGCTGCACCCCCTCACACCCCCTGCTACTTAAATATATCAATTCCAAGATTGCACTTCACTACACTATCATGAGTTATGTTGTAGTATAGCAAGTTAAACTGGAACATTACTAAGATTACAATAGGCAGTCATGAAACATATGATGGTATATTTGCCATTTTTTCTGTGGAGTGCAATCTTGAAGTTCATTTATATTTAATTAGGATGGGGTGTGGGGGGTGCAGCCCCCACATGAGGGGTGCAGGGGTGCTTGTTCCCCTGCCTATACTTGGTGAAAAGTGCTATCCTATATCTTGTCTGTGTTTCTATGATTCCTTGTACTGGAATATTGTTATTCTTTGTGTCCTATATATTTTCAGGATTTTGAGTTTTGAGTACAATCTTCTGTAGAAAGAAATATTTTGTAGTACTGGTGCGTTTAGGAACATTGCCAATAAGCCTATGAGGTATTAGCTTCAACAGTCCATTATAAATACAGACTGCAGAAATTCCAGCTCTTAAACAAACAACCATAGGAAAGAAGCAGCTATTACACTCTTGTAGTACAGTTTGCTTCAATAAGCACTAAGTATTCCAGAATAAAAGCAGGCACTTTCTGGTTAGGAAGAAAATGGGGTCGCTCCTCCAATATTCTAAAGATGTTGACCCTTTAAAATAATTATAAGATAGTACGAATAAGTTGTTCATCTGCCAGTCTTCATTATAGCAAAGTATATTATATTAATTTCTATTTACCTATTCTTAAAGTAATGGCATGTCACTACTGCATAGACCTTAGCATTGCCATTTTTACTTTTAATGCAAATTCCAGGTTTAATATTCACATTAACTGTAGTTCCAATTAGAAATCAGCTAATACATTTGTCACATAGAATAGTCAGAGTTGTAGCCTATAGCTTTATTCTCAATGTCTGCCACACCAAGAAATGGCAGGCAGCTCAGTAGACTGGACAATTTATTGCGTCTGTGAATGTGTTTGCATTCAAAATTACAGGCATAAAGAGAGAATATATTTTACGGAGGCAAAAGCACACCGTTTTGTAATTAAATGGTAGATACAAGAGAAAAATGCTGAAAGTTGATGAAATGATATTTCCTTTTTCCACTCAGACCTTCAGATTTACCACTGGCATGTAGAATAAAACATTGATGTAGCAAATAATGATAAGTGATGCAGTGTGTGAAGGAAATGGCAAGATAGAGCACAGATGCCTACAGCTTTTGTAAACATACACAAGTCAGATGATATCTTTTCTATGTCTTGGCTTGTGCATATGAAAAAGCCTAGCATGTTGTTTCACGTACAAAGTTCTGGCACAATGGGAATGTGGTTAGTTCAGAGATTGCCCCTTCAAGGACAATTATACAAATAATTCAGGTTTTTGGATGATATATTTGTATTATGGAGTGGAGACATGGTTTCTTTTGAAGAGTTTGATGGATTTTGAAGGGTATTACTGAATTTTTAAAATTCACCTCGACACACAAACCCAAAGAAATAAGTTATTTGGTTGTTACCATAGAAAAGGATGTTGAAAGAAATATACCACATTTCCAGTATTTACCGAAAAGCAACTTATTCTAACATGTCCTTGCATTTCAACAGTGGTCATCCCTTTAAGCAGAAAACAAGTGTGGTTATGGGTCAGATGGCATCTTTCTAGGTTTTGTTCAGAAGATAATGCATTCAATAAGGAGTTGGGTTTTTTGATGAATTTGTTTAAAGAAAGATACTATCATGATGAGTTATTGAGACAGATAAGTTTAGAAATATTTGAAGGTAGGAAAACAAGATTTGCCCAGAGTTTGACAGTAACATCTGCAGATTTAGAAAGCAGTTATATGACACTGCGGGCAAATACAGACGGAACTATGTTAATAGTTTATAATATGGTGGCCTCAAAATTGATAAAACTTATATTTAATTGTTGGCATCTTGTGTTTACAGAAGAATTTATTAATATTTTGGGCAAAAGCCCTAAAGTAGTATACACTAGAGGGTAACAATATTAAAAAAAATTGGTTAAAGGTGAACCCCATGATAAAAAAACAGTACACAATTTCCAAAATGTGGGAGATGTATGTATTGTTGATTCATTAATGATGGTCCCTTTGTCATGCCTTATGGTGCAGACAGGGCTTTGAAGTGTCCGGGTAGATGTAATTGTAACACAAAGATGATGGTTTACCTGGCTACCTGCGCCTCATGTGCCACATTTTATGTAGGTAAAACTACAAGAAGGTTGAGACACAGAATATATGACCACATGTACAATATTAAAAAATGTAAGGAGAATAATGTACTTTATAAACATTCTTTAAGTTGTGCATCATTCAACAAATTTATATTTTTTTCATTGATAGGGTGGTAATGGACAACAGAGAAGGTGACTCGAAAATTTGTTAGTATTCAAAAAACTTCTTTGGCAAATCAGATTGAATACCACAAAGAGCCTTGATATTAATGAAAACATTTCCCTAGCAGTTTTTTTTTTAACTAAGGGAGAATATTATTTGTTAATTTGGAGGAATAGTTATATATGTGCATATTACAATGCTTTTTAACATGTTTATTTTATTTTATAAAATTGATGAAATAGATTTGAATGGCACAATTTCAACTCAAACAAGTTGATTAGGTTTGTATTAATGTTTAAATGATGTGAGAAATATTGTGATATTAATTAAGATATTAAAAGAAGTGATGTCAAGTTTAATAAATAACTCTGAGAAAGTACTGTAACATAAAGTTGGTTGAAAGGATCAACGCACTAAATTTGTATGGTTTGCTTCTTCATTACACTACTTAAACTAATGCCATAGAGAACACCTTCTTTCTTATGTAGCTGCCTTTATACCCTAATAGATATTTTGTTACTTCCTTAACCTATAATTACACAAGCATTCTGACCTGCTGCTAGATATTATTTTACCTCCTTAATCCTTTACATACACAAGCATTCTGACCTGCTACTAGTTATTATTTTTACCCCCTACACCTTTAAATACACAAACAATCTGACCTGCTAAGGGATTCTCTTCTCAGTCCCATGTCTTAGTTTACACTATAAGTTAGTTTTTTTTGTAGCACAGGTCCTTACCTTTCTCGGCACACTTGTAGCCTTGCCCCCCCACCCAATAGGGTTCCACCCAAAGCTTCATCTATGCTAGTTGGCGTCCGGCACCATTTTCAAATAGCATTTCTTATCCCCTGTACTGTTATGATGCCGCAAGTGACCGATAAAGCTGTGCACTCCACGTAAGTTGCAAAATCAAGTATTTTTGCCTATTTTTGAAAATGGCTATAGGGAATTGATGTACCTATTTGCTATCTCTGGTCTGGGTACCTTTTTATAAGAATTAGTACAATCATTTGTTTTAATGTACCTTTTCATTTGTATTATGTGTATGGAGCTGGAATCCTAGCAAAAACACAGGTTACAGTATGATCACTGTGTTTAAATGTGCTTAACTGCCTATAAAGTCCGGCAAGACTGTAGTAATGCCGCAGTTGTGCTAAAAGTGATGGTTTGCTGTGACTAGCAATATAGCAATCTGTGTTATTAGCTCAAATTAAGTTTGTAGACTGTTGGTAGGCATTTTGTTACAATATAGCTCCCTGTGTTATATGCCTAACTAAAGCAGTTGTAGGCTGTTAGCTGGCATTTATTTATTCATTATTTATCCTGCTCAGCTACAGTACTGTAGTTAATCAATAGCCTGATATTATGTGCCTAACTAAACTAGTGTAGGCTGTTAGCTGGCATTCATCTCTTCATTAGTTATCCTGCTCAGCTACAGTACTGTAGTTAATCAATAGCCTGATATTATGTGCCTAACTAAACTAGTGTAGGCTGTTAGCTGGCATTCATCTCTTCATTAGTTATCCAGCTCAGCTACAATACTGTAGTTGATCAATAGCCTGATATTATGTGCCTAACTAAACTAGTGTAGGCTCTTAGCTGGCATTCATCTCTTCATTAGTTATCCTGCACAGCTACAACACTGCATTTAATTAATAGCCTGATATTATACAACAATTACTAAACTTTTGCAGATAGTTGTTAGATACTGTTGTTGTTTAAATCATCTACCTATCTACTAAATTGCTTCATTAATGAACTGCCTGACCTTATGTAGCATTTACAAATGAGTCATACTGTTCTACTTCATGTTATAGCAGATGTATACTTTTTACTGCATTGTTTTAATATACTTGTTAGGTAATACAGCCTAGACCACTTTTTTTGCCTTCCTCTCCAGTCCCACCTCCTAGTCATATCCCCCCTAAACCTCCTCTAGTGCTATTTGTCCCACTACAACAATTGTTTTTTCTTTCCATTTTTACCTACAGTTTGCCTTTCTCCTAATGGGTGCCCTGACTCTGAAGAACCAACCCTACCTGGCCAACACCACTGTAATTCAAGCAGAAGGAAGGTGCACTCTCCGAGAATTTGCTCAAGCTCTATTCTCTTGTTCATTAAAAGTGTATGTACCTCTTGAACCTATGCACATTATTTAAAGTAAACTAGCAGTAATAACCAGCTTAATACTGTGATTACTGTATTTGTGCAACTAGTGGCAATTACAGCTTACCGGCTCCCATCCTACCAGCCCTCCCCATTACACTACTTAAACTAATGCAATAGAGAACACCTTCTTTCTTATGTAGCTGCCTTTAAACCCTAGTAGATATTTTGTTACCTCCTTAACCTTTAATTACACAACCATTCTGACCTGCTACTAGGTATTATTTTACCTCCTTAATCCTTTACATACACAAGCATTCTGATCTGCTAGCAGTGTACTTTGTTACCTGAATGTTTCCAGCCCCTCCTACAGGATCTCTTACATGCTTTGCTCCTCTCCCTTCCCCCAATTCCCACCCACCCCCAGTGGTCCTACCTTTATAGGTAATTAGTAACCACTCCCATCTTTCCAACCACCTACCAAATCATTACACCAACACTACCTCCTCCAGCTTCCCACTACTATCCCTCCTGTTCTGCTAACATGTACAAGCACACCATACCTGTACTCACTGCATGTACATTCCTTGCATACATCACATCTTACCAAACCTCCACCATTCCCTCACTCAACCACTACCACTGTACTACTACACTCACCACCACTCATATCTCACCCCTACTCTACTACTTTCTCACTAGCTCAAACTCCGTCCCTATGCACCCTCCACATATTCTGCCAACCACAGTCTTCTTCTTCTTCTTCTTTCAGCTTTTCCCGGTTAGGGGTTGCCACAGTGGATCACCTTGTCTGCTCATGATTGGCAGTGGAGTTTTACGGTGTCGAGTTGCCAGCCCAGCACTCAACCTTCCACAGAAGGCACATACACGCACACACTCACACCTAGGGCCAATTTAGAGTGTCCAATCCACCTAAGCATATCTTTGGGATGTGGGAGGAAACCGGAGCACCCGGAGAAAACCCACATTCTGCCAACCACAGTACCTAAACTAAACTCATCCTCATGCCTTAACATAACAACCCTACCACCATAACTATTACCCACAGAACACAATCATAAAACGTCCCTAATAACCAAGCATATTAAAAAATTGATAAAACTAATAATCTCATCCATATCTAACCTAGCACTCAGTGGAGACATCCATCCCAATCCGGGCCCCTCAAACTTCAACCCCACCCCTCATAATCAGACTAAAAACTACAACTTCTCCCAAATCACTGCCAATAGAAAAGCAAGCAACCTCCTTCTGCTAAGCCTAAATATCATAAGTATATCCAAAAAGGTGCATGAACTCCATAGTACCATTGTACTCCCCTGATACAGTGATCCTTACTGAAACATGGCTAAAACCACACATTACCAATGAGCAAATCCTCCCTATTGGTTACAGTATACTAAGAGTAGACTGATTAAACAAAAAAGGAGGTGGTATAGCTATAATATTTAAACAGCATCTAAACATCCAGATCTTAAACTTAGCAGCTCTCTAAATAGGTAAGGAGGAAATAATATATACCAACCTTATAATAAACCAAAATAAAACCCTAAACATAATAGATTGCTACTTCCCACCTGACCAAAACATCCCTCCACTGGAAAACCTCCTCAGCTGGACTACCACCATATACCCCAAGAAACTCTAATTTTAGGAGACTTCAAGAATGACTGGCAAGCCTGTTCTAACAACCACCCAACCCATCATGTAAACCTTCATGGCTTCACCCAACTAGTCCAGTCACCTACTAGGATAAATAAAAGCTCCAACAAACACATGACCCTGGATTGGATACTAGTCAATAAGAGTCCCCAGTCATATATATCAGGCTGCCTATCAGACAGCCTCAGTGATCACTCCCCAACATTCCTATTCAGAAAACTCCTATACCAAGTGAAACCTGTCATCTACCATCAAATACACAAAAAAATAAACTTCAACCCTTTCTCATTCAGCTCATCCCTTAAAGAATGTAATTGGCAACCTCTAAAATACCTCAGTCTAAATGAAGCAGTTGACTACTTTAATAAAACCTTCCTAAGCATCCTGAATTATCACACCTCCTAAAACGTTCCAGAACCAGAGCCCAACCAGCACAATGGCTGCAGAAAACAACTAAGTCTGAAATGAAAAATAGGGAAAAAGCCTGGGAGCACTGGCACAAAACCAAAACCCCTCTACTAGACAAAAATTCCAAGAACTACACAATAGAGTCAAAAAGCTAATAAAACAGGACAAAATCCAGTACTACCAGTCTGCCCTTACCTCCTCCCAACATAACCCCAAACAATTCTGGTCCTCAATAAACTCCATCCTCCACCCAGGTAAAGTAAGTACCCCTACTCCTAACATCACTCACTCCTCCGAAAATATTGCTACATCTTTCAACACACATTTCACACAAACTGTACTATCACTAGCTAGACAACACAACTCCCTCCTCAAACCCACTCCTTCAACTTCAACTAGCAATCTCCCCTCTAGCTTCTCATTCTCTCCTGTTCCTACCTCCAAATTAAAACAACTGTTAACTAAACTTAAACCCACCAAATTAGCAGCAGACAACCTCCAAAGTGAATACTTACAACTCATAGCTGACGTTCTAGCCTAACCAGTATCTATCTTGATTAACAGATCTCTGTCAGAAGGTTACGTTCCTACACTATGGAAAATATCACACATAATTCCCCTCCACAAACGCGGTCCCTCTACAGAGCTAACCGATTACTGCCCCATAGCTATTCTCTCTCCACTCTCCAAAATACTAGAGATGCATCCATTCTGAGGTCTCAGATCACCTCCTTGCTAACAACCTCCTCTCCAACACCCATCATGGTTTCCGACCAAACCATAGCACCACCACTGTCTTACTCTCTTTCACTAACACTATCCTACAACATAAAAATGATGCTTATCTCTCCTCAGCTACTTTCCTAGACCTTTCTAAAGCTTTCAACATGGTACCACACAAACAACTCATCTGTCTTTTCAATAACCTATCCTTCTCTCAATCAGTCACTAACTGGTTCCAGGGTTACCTGTCTGACCTCCAATAATCTGTTGTATAGCAGGATGACCTATCCCCCCAACCACCTGTCTCCATAGGGGTTCCCCAAGGGTCCTTCCTTGGATCCTTGCTCTTCTCTGTTTTCACCAATAATCTAGCCTCTGACACCACACATGGCCCCCTCATACAATATGCAGATGACTCAACCATCATCTGCACAGCCCACTCTCTACCTGAACTGCAAAAAGTCACAAAGGATGCATTTTCCTCTGTTGAAACTCTGTTATCCCATACCCAATTAATATTCAGCCCAAACAAAACTAAATTACTAATCTTCCAACCCACCAAACTTACCCAAGACACCTTTCACTTTAACATCACAGCAAAAGACAATGCCACTATCCATCCTACAGAACATACCAAGTTGCTAGGAGTGGAAACAGACAACAAACTGAACTTTGACATTCACATATCCATGACCATTAAAAAAGTGCACAAAAAACTAGGAGCACTATATAGAAATCAGCAACTACTTACCAGAGCTGCAAAGATTTCAGTAGCAAATTCTCACCTTATCTCCACCCTACTTTATGCCTCTCCAATATATAATAATCTAAGACAATGTGACCTAAATAAGCTTGAAGCCTGCAACAACAAAATTGCCAAATTCACCACAGGGGCTTCCTACCATAGTCACCACTGTCTCTCACTGGCAGAACTGGGCTGGCTAGAGCTCCCTCACCTCCTTCAATGGTACCAACTCGCACTCACCCACAAACTAGTAAATCATCCAGTAAAAGTCCCATCCCTCTAGAATCTACTCCAACTCTATCTTACCACCAGCAACAAAAACCTCCTACAAGTCACAAGACCAAACTCTGCTGGAGAAGCATTATTCTCCTGCACTATAGCCAAATTATGGAACTCCCTTCCACCCTCAATTATCTCTGCAATCTCTGGCACCCACTTCAAATCTTTACTAAAAGCACACTTAAAAACATGCTGGGTATGCCCTTGCACCCCCTCTCCAACATCACCCACTCCACCCACCCACTACGCCTCTCTGCACCCCACTAACTATCTTAATTCTAGCAAGCTTGGTTGCTAATAAATCTAGCTACTTACCATATAATAAGAACTTCTAGTAGCTACAAGTATAACTGTCTGTTATGTACTACACAAACAAATTGCTTCATTTGTCCATTGATAAATTATGTTCTACATCTGTAACTATGTTCAACATCTGTCACTATGTTTTAAACTTTGTATTATTTTCTACGGCTGTTTTACAACTATGTTTTATCTTGTATTATCAAGCTAAACAACTTACCATTCTTCAACCACAAAACAAGGCATACCAGATACAACTTGGACCACAGGCCAAATTACTCGTCAGGCCACTTTTTCATGCTAGGACTAAACAATCACTGAATTCAATTATAATCTACAATCAACCATGTTAATCATGTTTTCATAAATCAACAATGATAAAATTAAATAATTTAATCCACATTACAAATTCAGTTATACATCAAATAAATAATTAACAAAAAATTAAAATCATATTAATTCATTATACAAATACATATAAAATTATTACAAAAATCATTAAATATCAGCTCTCTCAGCTCTTAAAACTGAGCAATATTTATTACCTTTATATTCCTTTTTAAATTGCAGAACTATTTTGGCAATCTTAAAATCATTATTACCTTTCACGGTATTTAGCACCTTTTCCTAATTGTGGTTAAGCTTAGTAGCTGCACATAAACCCCTCTCAATTTTCCTTTAATTCAGGAGTGTTTAATGAAATTTTAAAGATTTTATTTCTGTGAAATGTCATAAAAAAAAGCATACCTTTCATCTTTATTTCTAGAAATTGTTTAAAAAATTTTCATGAAAACCAAAAAAAATGCAAGTAGTTCCCCCACTATGCTTCCATCCAAAATGCCAATACCAGACCAAACCAAATATTTTCTAAAAAGGTAATGTAAGTTATAAGATTTATCAGACAAGAGTCACAGATCGGTGACATCACAAATTTTCTGTGCATCAGTTCCAGCTTAGTAACTTAGATGATGAACAAAGACACATGCAACTATTGAGACAGAAATACGTAATTAAGATGAACCAGATAAGGGTGGGGGGTGGTGATAGATTGTATGAGAGGAAACATGATGAGAATATTTAAATTGGTGTTGATGTATGAGGTGATATAGATGCTCATATTTATGAATGACATAACATAGCTGACTCCAATGAAGTTATATGTATGTATGACCACTTCATGCAATGTGAAATGAGAGAATCTATAATTTCATATGTAGACAATGTAAGTGACCACTTATTTTATTTTCGTGATAACAAGAATTATAACAATTAAAGATCCCAGAGCTTAGTTCCCAGCACCGAAGACATAAAAAACCATAAACAACGTTTATACTAACTGATAATGGCAGGTTCTGGAGGTAGAAGTGACCATATTTTTATATATGAATGATAGAATGGTTTTGAAACAAAATAATTCAATACAATTGAATACCTTTTTTTGGATGGTTACTAATTAACCATGCATGGTTTGACTGTATTCCCAGGATTCCACTAGGGATATAGAACTGTTTCCCAGTGTAAGAAAAATCAACAGGATTAGATTAGATAGAATATTAATTTGATGGTGGAATTTATGGAAATAATACTGACAATAATTTTATGCTGTTTAATGGTGAATTTTATGGGCAATTTATGAAATGGGAACTGACAAATGCAGTGTAGAGTAGGGGTGTCTGGGAACTTTGGGTGTGCGAGTATGGAAAAATTTTGTACTCTAGACAAAGGTTAATAGTTTGTATTTATGTTTATTGATGGAATTTATGTGTATTAAACAGTGGATGAGAGGAATATACAATTGATATATTATTATTAACAGTTAATTTTATAATGTGATTACAAATTGTGTGATTTTCAGCAATGAATTTGAATTGATTCAATTGCACTATTTAGACATTAAATTAACTAAAAGATTATACTTTCCAGTGTTCCAGTTTAAAAATATTTAGATTTTACTGTTTGAAGCCATTTATATTAATTCGAGTCACACCCCCATTACAAGAAAAAAGGGCATTATCAAAAGGCACATTTATCAGGGCTCTCAAAGAATGTCCAGAGGGATGGAAAATTTTAACAAAGAATGGGACATTTATGAAAAGTTTTTTTTGAAAATTTATACCTGAATATTTAATTGATATAAGATTAGGATAGTAGAATAGTATAAGGTAAAATAATTTTATTATATTTAGTAGGTAAAGAGGGACCACTACCCAACAACAAAAAAGAATTTTGATTTGAAAACAAGAATATCAAAAAAAATTTTGATTTATTAATTTGGCACAAGAAATGTAGTTTTTATTCTAAAAATTCAAGCTGATTCTGGGATTATGGTAAAGAATTGAAAATTGATTTTTTGTAAACACGGAAAACAAAGAATTGATTTAGAGGGCTAATTTAATAAAAAAGAGAGGCTAATTTTAAAGAATGGTTCAAAGAAAAGAAAAAACAAAGAGAAATTGCAACACAAACAAGAATGGTGTTGCCAAGGCACAAATGTAGGTACTGCTACATTTAACCTGCACAATTTTTATTTACTGGTTAGAAACTGATAATAAGTTAGGATAACTGTTAACTGCGCATCTAAGCAGTTGGTATACCTGTTTTGTTTTTATTTTTTTTGGGCAAAACAGAAAGACAAGAAGAAAAGACCCTAATGATTTAAGGACATTTCTAGAAATAAAGAATTTAGAAAAACTTTCTTTTAAACACTTTCGAAAGTAAAGAAAATGGTAAAGAAAATAATGGTTAAAAAAATAAATTATTAAGAAGAGGGAGGGAGCTGAGGAGGCTGAGAACAACTGAACTTTTACTGGCAGCTTAAATTAGATGCTTTAAGGAGATAGGACAAAGTAAATTACATAAATCGACAATATAATTTAAAATTGAGGAGAAATTGACTTAATATATTTTGCATGGGGGTAATACTTTATGTGTAAGGTTTTAATATGATTTATTTGATTTTAAATTGTTTTTAATCATGATTTTTAACTAAATGTTAAATGTTAAGTGTATATGAATTTAATTAATTAATTAATGACTGTTGACTGTGATATGAACTATTTAAGTGGTATTTGTGTGGTGATTTGTGGAGTGTAACATCATCTGGTCCCTGGCAAGTTCGGGTGGTTTTGGTTGAATTTTGGTTGTTGTTTAAATGTGTTAAACTTTGTTGCCTTGATTCCTTTTGATTCCGTCCTGTGTGTTTGTGATATCTTGAAGTTATCTTGTATTATGTTCTACAGCCAGTACAATGTCTATAATTTTTAAATGCTATTTTTCTCAAACTGTATAATGTCAGTAATACTAAATTTGGAGCTTTTCTCCCTGGACCTCCATTGAAAATGGACCTGCATCCAGTCGGACTCTCCCGGTCAACAAATGTAAATAAATAATATAAATAAATAAAGTTCAGTGCATGTTTTATTGTCTAGGTGCCGAGGAGTTCACAGGGCTAAGGATTTCTTATTGGCAAGCCAGTTCTTCTTTTTCACGTACAAAGATGCTTCTATAGGGCCAGCATTACAAATGAAACATGCTATGCAAATTATCAAGTGTCAATCTAAGCAAGTATGCATGTGGATAAAACTTCAATATGATCCACCATCAATATGAGCATTTCACAATTACTATTCATAAGGAAGCAATTCTTGCAATGAAAAACTGAAACCCAAATCACACCATTAATGCCTTGTTAGCAACCTTTCTCCTAATAGCTTATTACTCAATAGTACAATATGAGATACTTTCCCACAATCATCTTAATATGCTGTATATTACTTCCCTGATAATGAAGTATAAAGCAATTCTACTCAGTTAAATAAGTGTTGTGTCCCCATCTATGTTAACTGGACAACACAAAATAGAGTTTATCCACTGTATTGATGTTATCATGCCCAGCTCACTGTCTGTATTAACACTGCCACACAAAAATTATGATGTGAACTCTATCACTTCTATCACAAAGAACACAACTTTCTCTACCATGGACAGAATAACATTTGTAGGTTGTGTTAATTCTACCATGGACAGAATAACATTTGTAGGTTGTGTTAATTCTATTCCGCAAACCACAGCTCATGGTCTGCATTAATTCAT
This sequence comes from Protopterus annectens, assembly GCF_019279795.1. NCBI lineage: Eukaryota > Metazoa > Chordata > Ceratodontiformes > Protopteridae > Protopterus > Protopterus annectens. The sequence continues at coordinate 1,436,761,336 of NC_056731.1, forward strand.
CAGCGTAAAGAATATAATTTGCTGCCTGTATTGAGCAGAGTAAAACTGCAGTGGTGGTGCTGCAGTAGTGTTGTCACCTCACAGTAAGACATTGTCCTGTTCAATTGTCACCTAGAGCGTCTTCTGTGTGGAGACATGTGTGAATGGGCGTACCTTCATTGAAGGCTGTGCATCAGGGTCAGCAAGTTGGCACGTAAAAATCTACTGTCAATCATTAGCAGACCGGAGTTCCACTGTGGCGACCCCTAACCAGGAAAAGCCGAAAGACACAACAGCATTGAGCAGACTAAGATTTCCTTGGTACAGTAATGCTAATATGCCATTCCACAGCTAAGCAGATTTGTAGCTTTTAGGTGATAGTTATTCTGCGCATGAATATGTCCCTTATTAACAGTACAAATAAAATGCATAATACACATTTTTGCACACCTCTTTTCGTTTTTTTTCCTGGAGGTTAGTGCCATCATTCCTCGAAAGACAAAGTAAGAAGTGTGTGTTCAACACTAAAACCACTTCTATTCTTTGCCCCAATGTAATAACAATTATTCCATATGGCCACTACCTTTTTTTAACTTGGGTCAGATTTTTTTCCTTTTTCTTCCCTACCGCCAAGTGCACTTTATCTCCCAAATATTGTTGATCCACATTTGAACATGGGAATCTCAGATCTGTTCCATCTCCTTTCCAGTGTTAATCAACTGGGAGTTCTTTGGGCAGAATTTTAGCCCTGAGTCATTGTCAGAATTTCTTAATAACTCTATTACCCTAAGCAGCATTCTTTGCACATGCCTTTAGAAAAGGATAGTTATCAGAAAACATACTGTTACCACTATTCTATACATTTTCTGTGCCATCTTTTCTGTCACTGTCAAGAACTGAATGGGCTAAAGAAAATAAACTTGCATTATCCCCTTCCATTCACTATTACTTTTGTTTCCATTCTAAGCACCCATCCTGTTCCTGTGCAGTAGTACATATTAGATACTAGACAGTAAATGACAACTTTTATGTAGAGCAGTTTATGCTGTTGTAAGTTGTTCGTCTCTTATTTAATGTTGGCATCTGGCTACTGTTTGCTGTTCCTTGTATAGCAGTTATTAGTCTGCATGTATAGTCAGGATATTTTCTACAGTTAAAACCATGACATGCAGGCTTGTGCCAAGTAATTTGATGTTACAGTTCTAGTTAGCATCTTATTTGTCCATCTTTTCTTGTGTTAAAGGTAGTTTTCTGCCTGTGTCCTGCTATGGTACTCTCTTTTCATATTGTTTTCCTTTTTCATTTCTATGTGCTGTATTGTTAAAAAGTACTCTTGTTATCTTACATTCTTTAATTGATGATTTCATCTTTCATTGGCTATTCTGTTTCTTAGCCACTTTGCTGCACCTTTTATTGCAGCTACATATAATTATTTTCATAATATATGGATCTACTGTAAAACACCAAACCACCATTGCCTTGATTTGCAAAACAGCGAGAGGAAAACAATGAAAGTTTACATTAATGAACGTTCACATCATTGCAAGTTTTCACCGCTCTTGGTCAACATGGTGAACTTTGCCCTTTTTTCCACTGTAGTTTGATCTTAGAGTTGGTATATTTAGTTAGGGGAGTTGTGGTGGAGGGGCATTTTCCACATGGATGGGTGGGGAGTGAAGACCCTCACATGGGTGGGCTTTATTTGCTTCAGTTTGTTTTTTTATTTCCCGTTGGCCAAGTGTTTACTTACGCTGTGAAAACTTCCAATGACGTGCGTTCGTTAATGTACATTTTTGCGGTTTTCGTCTCATGATTTTGCAAGTCGACATAATGGTAATTCACTGTTTTAAAGTAGATCCATACACATATATATATATATATATATATATATATATATATATATATTTCTTAAGTGTATTTCTTAATTGCACAGTGCTAAACTCAAGATATATTCTAGTAGTTTCAATAGAAAGTAAATTTTCACCCATAACCTCAAAACTGCAATTCACTTGTCAGTCAGGTTCATCCAAACTGTGCTTTAATTTATCTTAAATAAAAGATCACAATCAAATTACACAAGCTGTTATCTATATAAATATTGCAAACTTGTACAAAAATATAAAAGTGTGTAAACAGATTTTGAATAAATAAATAAATGCAAAGAAAAAGATTGTTGGTTTGCAGAATCATGTTCTGAAGGCATAACACTTCTTATTAACCTTAGCTGAAGAATGTATTAAATATGATAAATACTAACTCATAAATCAAATCCTACATTGTACGTATGTGTCCTCCTACTCACTCTTTCTGACAAATGCAAGTGATATATCCTGTGTTTCAAAAAGACTTACCACACTGTGAAAGCCTTAACTTTGAAGGTTTCCATAGTGCAGTAAGCCTGAATGACTCAGAGAGCTGCTTTTTCATTACAGCTTTATGACTGTATTGTCATAGCAGTTAGAATGGTCTTACTGGTGAAGCTGCATGCAAATGTGGCAGTCCGGGGGAGCAGCTAAAGCAAATTAACCATGTGTTTTCTTTTAGAAATGACACAAGCAGGGGAATAATTCAATTGAAAAGTTCAGAACATTGCCTAAAACTTTTTTTTTCCTGTGGAAGAAAATGTGTACTCTGAAAAGACAGCATACACCCTTTCACTCCTGTGGGTGGATTTGAGGCTGAAAATATGAGTACAGGCAGATGTTATGTAGATGTGTGTGTTTGTGCGTGCATGTGAACATGTGTAAGGGTATGGTTCCATGAGCATGAGTGTGTCTGCAGGAGCTTGCTTGCACCTTCAAAGATATGTATGGGTGTATGTGTGTTTCTTTGTATAAATATCGTAGTGGCTGTGCTGCTGCAAAGTATGGGTGGGTGGGGGAGATGCTACCACAGTCAGGTACAACAGTACAGTGTTCAGTTTAGAGACGTTACAATTAGCTACTAATGATGTGCTACTTAGCAGAGCTTTACATTGTTTCTGAACAAGAGATCCTCACCATTGCACTAACTGGCAGATATTAGCTGCTTTAGTGCTTGTGGTGCAAATCTCCCTAATCTCCAGAGGAATGTCTCCACTAACCAATAAATTAATCCTACATTATATGACAACTAAGTCTTTTATATAACACATTCCGTATTTCTTCTTTGCGTATCATATGCTGTAGCAGTTTGCTTTTGGAACTGCATATACTAAACCTCTGTATCTTGTTCTTTTATTAATGTAGTTGCATTATGCCTTGGCCATGGCTGAAAATACTCTAAGGATTACCCTCCTACCTGGGTATCAAATACAAATAAAAATGAAATAAACATTTTATATAGTCCCGTGGAAATAGCATTTCGGTGTGCATTGCTTTATTCTTATGAATTCCATCTTATTACACACTTGCCTTCTCTTTGTCTAGAAAATTATACTGCTAAATTGATGAAGATATTTTAATAGGAGAAGTTGCAGTTAACAGGTTGCTGAGGATAAATGGTATGCAATATCTCACAAATCAACGGAGCTTCTTAACTTTTAATTTTTAACAAGTTTAATAAAAATACATATAGTACAGTAGTAAGCATTTTGACTTTGGATGCAATTGGTGAATTATTCAAGTACATTTCCAGTTGCCTAACAGTGCTGCAGTCTTGGGAAATCATCCCACACATCTGAAATAAATATTTTATTGTACTGGTGTCTAAGCACAGGCAGATTTCATTATTGTTTTCCAAGCTCTGTTTCCCATGGAGTGCTCACTCTATTGAGAAATGTACTTTCCCATGAAACACTAAAAATAGTGAGAAATGGTGTTTACTTGTTGGTTAATTTTACTGTTCATCAAAGGCAGACTTAGATAAAAAACATATTTTTCTATTATTCTTTCACATAGTACACAGTTTTATAAGGATGCACAGTGCATTAAACTCTTCACTGATAACTTTTGATTAGATATATTTCAAATATCGTCTATATCTTTGATAATGCTCAGGAACTGTTATTTTTTATTTTGTATTCTTATTGAATTTGTTACTTTTCCTTGTTGTTCTTTGTTACTACCTGTTTGTGTAGAACTGCATAATATACGTCAAATTTTCCAGTGGTACTAGTGCTTCTGCAACAACGCTATATTCTTGCAGAATGTGAGGTTAACAAACTGAGTATCAAAACATTGGCAAGATATCAGTATCGTAACAAAGATTTTGAGAAGACATTTCACAGCACAAGTATGTAGAGAATGTTACATGATACTTAATTTCTGTGCCATGTGTCCAGTGACATCCTAAATAGGCTCTGGCTCTCCTATGATCCTAAAATGGATTGTATATGCACCTAGAGATTGAATGAATGAATAGATGTTTCATTTACAATGAGTAGCTATTTGCATGATAAACACAGAAACAGAGAAGAGACATAGAAGTAAAATGTGATTTAGAACACATTATGGGACCCAGTATGTATAAATGTGTAAACATATCAACATTACACTCATTAACATGCAAGTGATATGTAATACAATATACAACAAATATATTAATAATCAAAAAAAAAATCAGCCTGGGATGACATTGCTGACAAACCTTGCTGCTTTGCCAGAGACGATTTGCACCTGGCACCACTAGGCCTTCGGTTGCTGGCAAAGACTCTTGCCTCCTCCATAGTGCCATTTTTAGGCAGGGTCTTGAAAACAAACTTAGTGTTGTGAAACCTGGTATTCATAACAAAATAAGGGGTATACTGCTAAACGCTAGGAGCTTAAACCACAAACTGCACAACTTAGAAACACTTCTATCACTGGAAGATGTAGATGTCTGTGCAGTCACAAACACCTAGTACAAGGCCTCAAAAAGTACCCTGGCCTTGCAAGGCTACAATGCCTTACAATCCTTCAGGCAGCAAAATGAATGTGTGAGAATCAAAGGAGGCGGTGTTTCTATCTATATTAGATAGAAATTCACCTCCCATCTAGTTAGACTCAACAACTCCATGGAGTTACTCCAAGTTCAGGTAACTGTGGGTAAGAACCCCATTCAAATCATAACCAGTTATAGATTCCCCTCCATGGGTCATGACGTGCATGAAGCCTACTTCACCAAAGTGGAGTCAGTCCAAACATTCCCAAACACTCTAGTTATGGAGGATTTCAATTATCCCACCATCAACTGAGAAACCTACTCTAGCACTAACTCTCTAGCCCAAAACTTCCTTGACTTCATTAATTCAAATTCCCTGGAGCAAATTGTTCATACTCAGACAAGAGGAACAAATATACTAAATCTGGTCCTCAGTAACATGACAAAGAGATGCACTGCCGCAACTTTCAGCCCTCATTAGTTAAGTCTGACCACAAATCAATCACATTTGAGCTGGCACTAACACAAGAACTCACAAAGGGTGATGTCAGACTAAAAAACTTTACCATGGCAAACTATACCCTCCAAGGGGAAGGTATAAATGCATTTCAAGCCACACTGCCAGCTGGAAGTAGTAACTACACCAAAACTTACACTAAAATCCAGTACAATTATTTGCACATGTGTATAGACTCGGCTGTTCCAGAAAGATTAAAGCTAGAGCCCCAAGTAAAAACAAGCCACCATGGTGGACATCCAGCATCAACAAACTTTACAACAAACACAAAAAGTTGCTGTCCAAGAAAACTAAGGTGAGGCCCCAATAATGGAAAAGCACCCCTCCTCAGTCTCAACAGGCAAATAAGACAACATATCAAATTCTCTAAGGGCATCTTTGAGAAAAACTTAGTAAGTACAGCCAAGGATAAGCATTAGGCCTTTTATAGTTGTATACATTCCTTAAAATGTACGACCCAAGCATGTGCTGAACTTGTGACCAACAGTATCACACACACTGACCCTGCGGATATAGCAAACCTGCTAGCAGATAGGGTTGGTGAAAGTTTCACTCCCTTATCCCCTCCAAACTTATTACAAACCTTGCCCCAAACTTCTCCATTATCCTACATATCTGAAAATCAGGTCATTAAAGTCTTGTCCAAGGCAAAAAATATAGCCTACATAGGACCAGATGGCATCCCTGGCTGTCTTCTAAACAGGCTAAAACTTGAGCTACCATCACCATTGAGTACTCTTCTCAATCATAGCCTAACCACAGGCTTTGTTCCTGTGGAATAGAGAACAGCAACAGTTATTCCCCTCCACAAAGGTTGCCTTGCAACTGACCCAAGGAATTATATACTCATAAGTCTGACCAGCCTCATCTGTAAGGCCATGGCACATATAATTATGGACCTCATAAATAAAAACAAAGGTGACCTTCAAACCCTGGATCCAACCCAATTCAGCTTGATCAAGGGCAGACCCTGCCTGTTAAATCTGATGGATTTCTTTAAAAATGTGATCAGGACCACTGACGAGGGCAAATCTGTGCACACAGCATATCCTAACTTGGCAAAAGCTTTTGGCATAATCCCACACTCAGGCATTACTGATAAACTTAGCAAACTGAATGTAAACCCCTTTGTTTTAAGATGGATTGCCAACTGGCTCACAAACTGGACACACAATATCAAAGTGGGTGACCCCACATCAACCATCAGACCTGTCACCAGCTGGGTGCCAAAAGGTTCAGTGCTGGGCACCCTACTGTTTGATATATACCTCTCAGAAGTTCAGGCTAAAACTAAGGAGTTGTGGCTGACCAAGTTTGTGGACAACTGCAAATTAGGTGCAATTATTAAATCCGCAAATTATGGCAGTATACTTCAGGAGGGTCTTATGTAGACAAACAACTGGTGTTTTAATCACAGTCTCATACTGAATACAGAGAAATGCATTACCATTCCCTTTGGCACAAACAATGTCCTTTCACACAATCAAATCAACAACAATACCCTAACTACCTAGAAAGTGGTAAGGGATCTGGGATCACATGTTGACTGTGACCTTAACTTTGACCACCATGTGTCTACTGTAGTAAGAAAGGCTTTATATGTAGCACATCTGATTAGTAAAGGCATCACCTTTAGAGCAAAGGAGGTCATATCCCCTCTATACTCATCTCTAATCAGGCCCATAATTAAGTATAAGACCCTGTCTGGCATGTACCATACAAATCACCTGCAGCAATTGGGGAGACCTCAGAGGTTTCTAATAAAGAAGATCAAGGAACTCCAGCGCATGACTTACACAGACCAACTAAACTCCCTGTCACTGTACTCTGTATTGTATAGACTTCTTAGTGGAGAATTACGACTGGCTTACTGAGCAATCTCAGACCCAAACCTAATGCACATCCATAAATCAAACGGGATTAGAGTTACCTGTTTCAGTGACCTAAATATGGCCTGTGACTTAAATAGGACATGCTAGAGGGACAGATTTGTCTCTCAGTGACTGCTGCATCTTTCTAATAGGCTACCAATTCATGTGAAACAGAGCACCTCCATAGCACTGTTCAAAAGGAACTTGAATGAATGGATGGGGCACCATAAATTCTTACCAGGGATAGGGCCCACAATCCTCCTGGACATGGGCAATCATTACTAAGTACAGTCTTGGGTCTTGTCTAGAGTATCTATGGTTTTACACAGGGTTGAAACAGCAAGGCTTGAAATGAGCCCAGGGTCAATATCCTAGTAAATTCCTATAATCCTATGATTACTAAAGAAAAGAGAGAGCACCAAAAACAAAGGATGAGAAAGAAAAGAAAATAGTGTACTAAATACAACTTAATAATGACATGAAAAATAAAATGTGAGTCGATATTAAAAAAATTGAACAAGATTGCCTTTGTATAGTGGTATTTCTCATATTTTAAAATGCAGACTACAAGCAATTTTCAAGCCAGTATCATCAAGAGGTAAATTTGTTTCATTGCATCTCATCCAGGAGTTTGGAAAGTTTTTTTTCAATATTTTTGAAAGTAAAAAGTATCTCCTTAACCAGCCTTTTGCAACATGTTGGTAAGGCTGGAGATCAACTGATGGCTTGCTGGACATACAAAAGTACACTACGATCTAGTGGTAACATTCATTGTTGCCAGTAACGGTATTGTAATAACTTTAAGACTTAGGAAACACTGCTATAGGGATATTAAAGGCATTAACTGTTTTGATAGTGAAAACCATAAACTCTATCCACCTTCAACTAAAGCAAGAAGATGAGAGAAATAATTTGTTCTTCTCCTTCATTCACAATGGGAGATACCCCAGTCTGATTGCTTAGAAAGGAACCCTTCATTCTCTACAAATAGTACCTACATGAAAGTGCTCTTAGTATGGCCTATACTTCCTAGATCCCTGTCCCAGAATTCAATATTTCAAATGCATATATAGGCATTGAGGCTGCTCCATCCCATTTCACCAAAACTTTATATATCACAGGGATACAGTAGTAGTCTTCCAAATATCTCTTCTTAACTCTCTTCAGGCTTATAGGAGGCATACGTCAGGTAATAACCCATGAGCCTGGATGTTAAATTTGCTGTAAGGCAAACATGCAGCAAGAAGGACACTGCTTACCACCCATCATCCTCTACTAACCTCAGACAGATGTAAGACTTATTCTGTAACTTTGAAGGTGTGGCCCACTCCTAGTTTTATCAGAGTCACACTCTCTGTATATGGTGTACTCAATAAACAAGGTGTTCTCAACATGTATTTACCCTTCTGTGGTTAACACACATTTGTCCTGCTTACCTGGCAACCTCCAGCTCAATGGTTATGAGTTTTACCTATACAAAAGGAGGAGCCAGTTTTGTGTACCAGTTGCAATTCACACACTTCAAGTCTTGATGATTACCATTCTCCCCTCCTCTTTGTCCCCTACTTGGTTCCCTACTAAGCAGTAAAAAAAGCATGCAGTAAATAAAACACATTTGTCATTTGATCCATTCTATAAAAAGTAACACATTTATAATATGTCCCCTTAATCTGTGAGGATATCCATATGTTCTCTGGAACTCAGGCCCACGTGGTCACTCTGACTGGCAGAACAAATGATAGTTTATGATGGTGACATATCAGGTCATAAATCAAGAAGCCATGAATGTCTGCAGCATGTGCATTAGGTTACTGTTCTCAGTCTTGGCAAGTCATTCAGTTTGGTAATGAAATGTAGCTGAAATCACTATAAAAAGTGATAAACATTATCACCTAATTTGGCACAAGGATGCAGATGATACCACCATCATTCAAAACTATTTCCTAGATTGCACCCTATCATCACTTGTTCAGTTATTCAAGACTGAAAGCAGGGAATGTATTGTAGTACAGTGCATGTGAATAGCAGGGACTCTATTGTAATACAGTGCATGTGAATAGAAGGGACTCTATTGTAGCACAGTGCATGTGAATAGCAGGGACTCTAGTGTAGCACAGTGCATGTGAATAGCAGGGAGTCTATTGTAGTGCAGTACATGTGAATAGCAGGGACTCTATTGCAGTACAGTGCATGTGAATAGCAGGGAATCCATTGTAGTACAGTGCATGTGAATGGCAGGGACTCTATTGTAGTACTGTGCATGTAAATAACAAAGACTCTATTGTAGTACAGTGCATGTGAATAGCAGGGGCTGTATTGTTGCGCAGTGCATGTGAATAGCAGGGAGTCTATTGTAGTACATTGCATGCGACTAGCAGGGAGTCTGTTGTAGTACAATGTATGTGAATAGCAGGGACTCTATTGTAGTACAGTGCATGTGAATAGCAGGGACTCTATTGTAGTACAGTGCATGTGAATAGCAGGGACTCTATTGTAGTACAGTGCATGTAAATGAAACCAGATGGATTTATATACATTATTATTATCACTCATACAAAAAGCCTAGTACCTTCACATTGGTCACAATTGCAATATTTTGTAGCATTCTGAGGGAAATAATTACTTATGTGTGACATTACACGTGTCCCGAACAGCAGTAACATAGACCTTTGCATAACCTGCGAAGAGTATCTTAAATATGTGCTGCATCTATGCTGGGTAAATGTGGTACAAGTTGATGAATTAGGTCTGCTGCTAATTTCTATTTAATGCATGTTTTGGTGATCTAAATGACAAACAACTTGTAAATGTCACTAATAGGTATTAACTTGTATCTTATTTATTTAATGAAAATAGATGGCACCTCTGTCTATGGACCCCTTTGTTTGTTGTGTGCATCAGTGACATAAATGGTGTATACCTTATGCAGCAAGTCAGTAGCATGATGTGCATGCCCATTCTTTCAAGAAGCTGCTCTCTGTGTAATGCAGGCATTTGTGAGTAGCTGGATGTCACTACCCATTTCATAGTCTCATAAAGTGAAAGATCTCAGATTGCTATTTTGTTTTGCATCACATTCATAGAGGTGGTTGAATGGTGTCAGGAGAGTCTGAGTGGAGTGATGATACCAATGGACCAGCCACATGGTCCCTGATGGTGTTATCTCTAGCACAGCCATCAATCCCCCAGGTACCCCTTGTTGCCTCTCCAGAACCTTGGTCCAGATAGCCAAAATCTGTCTGGATGGGGATGGTCAACATATCAAGTTGTAATTCATTAAGGCATGAAAGCTTACAGCATGTGTGGTTATTGTTCTCAGGTTTGGCTA